>NC_059137.1:50777383-50837383 GCF_020740605.2 Lemur catta
GTCCATTAGTTTGCTTGGGCATCTTGTTTTACTAAGGAGCCCTCTAATGGTTTCTCGGCAATAATTACTATCTCTCTTCTTCATGCTATTCAACATGACAGGCACTTGCTGAAGTCGCAGCTAATATATTTGCACTCTAACCGGCCCTAGTGCCGAGTCTCCTTGAGTATGTTTGGCTAAGAAATGAATGATAGCTGTTTTTTTCTTTGAGAAGAATTCTCTAATGTAGAAGACAGTCATTTTATTTCAGATACTAAGCAGACGTGTGGCGTAACATGAGTGCTTATGAAAAAAATTGATGTATTAGCTGTGGACTGACCATTGCATGTCTTCTGTATTAGTAGTGGATGATACTGAAATAGGGGAAAAACTTTTATGGGCTGTTTTACTTTATATAATGATAACTTCAGACTCCATAACCAGAGAGCGGGAGAAGTTTATATAGAAATGAACCTGTCTTAAAGCTATACAATAAGGAATTACTTATTTGTTTCAATTAATTTGTACTTGGAAGTCAGTTTTATTGTCTCTTTCTGTGTTTCTTGTTCAAATTAAAGGAGGTGTCTTAGAACAAAATATTTCAGCTTTTTTTTCCCCATGGCTTTCTCATTCACTTCTTTGTGAAGTATGGTCAGTTTTGCTTATAGCTGTATTACTTTTTAAAAGTCACTTGGAACATCCTAGGTTATGTATGTGAAGTTTAATACATGAGCTTGTTTGCTAAAGTACAGCATTTAAAGGTGGTAAATATCTTAGTTATCAATATTGTTTTTGCGAAAATAATCATTAATGTTTTTGCTAAGGTCTTTGGAGGATTTGAAGGTCATAAAAAGCCTTACGTGAGAAAATAAAAGAGGAGGAAAAAATCGGAAATATGGAAAATTGTATAAGGTATATGCTTTGGATTTTGAAGTCTTGTTTATAAGTGTATATATTTGTAGGGCAATAATTACAATCATTTTGGGGTTCTCTTTCATCTAGTCAGGTCTAAGACTCTATAATCTCTTCTTTTGAGAGAAATGAAAAAACATTAGCAATAACTTGATTTTTGATAATTATTTTTCTCTTTTGCTTCTAAACCCTAATGCAGCTGCCTGATAAAATAGCTTTTTACTTTTTTTGTATATCACAGAGAGAAGAAAGAGAACTATCTTAGAAACATATTTAAAGCATATGATGAAAAAGAAAAGTTTTTAAAAAACCTTTTAAAAATCTATTTTCTTTGTGCCAGGTACCAGGTGTTGATGTTGGCAGTGCTTAAGAGGGTCACAGGGCATTTAAAATCACTAGGCTGTAGGGAATAAAATTCCAGGTCTGTTGCACTGAAAATTATTTAAGACTTGTGTTTACTAAGTGGTAAGTAGTACAAGTGTACTTTTTCTAGATGAGCCCCTCTTAGATAGACACCTTAGAAATACATGATCATTGAAATTGCTGTAAAATATATATTAATATATACACACATATATATGTTCCAGTGGTTCCATTTAAGTCTCTATTTTTCAGTGTGAAAAGGATATCCTTCTCAATCTTATCATACAGGATTTGTTTAACTGCTGAGCTGTCCATTTCAAATTTCAGTGAACAGAGACTGTGCTGCTTCATTGTATACTTGTGCAAAAAAGGGCACATATACCATATTTAGATAATATTTCCTAAAAGTATAATTTTGAGAAGGAAATGGGACTTTTTGTCTCCCTCTCCTCTTTCTATATAATTTCTTCCCTGGGTGAGCTAAAGTTCATTTTCTCACTAACAGAATAATTGGTTAACAGTTTCAATGCAAAAATAGGATTTTAGAAGGTAAAAAAGTTCTGAAAAACCAAACATTCTGACAAGGGTACTTCTTGTGTTCATTTTTGAGTATTGTTTCTTGTGGTTTTGTGGGTGTAGCACAAGAAGGAGTTATATGGGGAACTTACTGGGCTTTTCCAAAGGATTTTCATTTTGATATTCCTAACGAGTCAAGTACTGCCCATTTGGGTTACACTCCTGGAACCTTGGTTCTGGACAGTAGAAACCACAGGCTTGTTGATATTAATATTCGTTTAGTTCTCAGAGTACCTGACATTTGGATTGGTCGGATGTATGGCCATGGACCATCTTCTCATGGAGTTTGCTGGTGACCAAAGGCCACAAGTGTGTTTACAGCTTAAGTGGCAGAAAGGGCTCACCATTGTTGCCATTACTGCCGCAGGGTTCTTTACCTCATTCCCCCTATGTATACACACATACCCATATTCTGTGAGTATATCGTTATTATATTTATATTGCCCATTCAGTGTAATTGTGCAATGGAAATGGATTTACAGGGTGGTAGGAAGCATAGTGGAGTGTTTTCAGAATTCCCTGTCTCAGATCGATGTAGTTTAATGGAAAATGCAAAATGAACGCCTGCTTACTGTGTGAATGGCACTTAGGATGGCTTTCTAATTTATAAAGTCCTTAACGTAGTTTTGAATATTACTTTCAGTTGGGGTGAAGAATGCCTTTAAACCATATGTTTAGTGATACTTGGAAAAATTATGTAGAAGTCTAGTGTTTGATCAGGAGACTGCTTTGTCACTTTGATCTTAGGGCTAGTACTTTTAACCCCTGAACTTTATTATCCTTGTCTGTAAAATGGGGATACTGATGATACGTTCCTTTAACATAGTTGCAGGGATATATGAAAGTCTTTTTTGAATCCATATACATTTCATTTATTGAATAAGCTGCTCTTGCCAAACTACCTAAATTAGAATGGAGGTGATTTGGATCAAGTCCCTGAGTTCACAGCCTAGAGCCAAATTGCATTTGTCCATTCTGCTTGGAAGGGGAGATGTCAAAGATGTATGGTTTTAATCGTATTTTTGTGAGAGGCTCTGCCTACTCTAATCCCCATAGCTTCCATTAAAAAACTTGAAAATAGTTCATTTTCTGTTCCTAATTACTTGGCAGAAATTTAGAATAGAAAGAGAGAAACTAGTAACAACCAACCTTTCCTTCACACTTACAGATCAACAAAAGGGATTCTTGGGGTCCTAGAGACCAAAGAAAGAATCAGCAGGAATGCCCAGGGTGAATTGATGGATTGCAGAGCCTGGCTGGTAATTACTTTCACTGAGCTAAAACATTAACTTAATACATGGGAGCGGGGCCAGATGAAAATCAGAATTTGGACCTCTTCCTCTCCTGTGGATATCCCACACTTTCCTTCTAGAGGCAGCCTTCTCTTTGGTGGGATAGCCCTGCTTCCTTTTCCAGGACTTGGCATGGATTTTTATGCCCCACTTTGGCAGACTAGAGTCATACCTTTTGTTTTGGTTGTTGTGGGCAACTATTGGTGGGGATATATGATTGCTTAGGTCAGCCAGCTTTCTGGGGTGCCAAGAAACCCCAGTTACTCAAGACTTTTCATCTGGATGCGAGATATTAACAGACTTACCTCATCTTGGGTTTCAAATTTCTAATGGGCAATATTTAGCTTTTGGACTTTTGTGACACTCTTAGCAGATTCGTACCTAGCCTCAAACTAGGTGATATTGTCTCATCCTTAGGAGGCCAACGAGCTTTCATTTTAAAGGCTAACTTATGTCAGTTGTTAATAACTTCCTAGTGTGCTGTGCTATGAAAGATTGTGAAGCTGTAATGAGGTTCAGTGACATGATTATTTAGTGATGTGTGTTTGCCATGGGTTGGGAGGAGAACATATATTTTCAGACGGATGTCAAATCCATGAGGGAGAGCTCATTTAATCTACAGTGCTCCCAGCTCCAACACTTTCATTGTACAGTGGAGACGTTAGATATCTGGAAAGATAAAACTATTTCCAGCTCATTAGAACCAACCCTGGACTTGAACTCAAGTTTTTTGAGTTTAATTTGCTTATTACTTTATTGGGATAATAATAGAAGCTACCTTATAGGATTTAGAGAGAGTTAAATCGAAAAATCTATATTAAGTGTTAGGAATAGTGACTGACCCTGAGAAAGACATAGTAAGTGAAAGCTGCCATTGTTGTCATCATCATTTTTACTTTTTATTATTCTTATCACATTTTATTACTACCACCAACATGTTTTATAAGGTAGTCAAGCAATTTTTGTTGTGTGCCATGGGATGGAAGCCCAACTTTTGCTAACAGCTTGAAGCCAGTACTCAACTTACGACTATTTAAAGAAAAATTGACAATATTTGACACTTTTGACTTCCATAGAGACCCACAAAAGGCATTGGTTGAAGATAATTGAACAGTAACTAGCAATCCTCATTTTGCATTTTGTACATTTTTGTGTGTATTTATGGATTGATTACCAACATAAAGATTTGTCAAATGGGGTTCTACTCAAGTACATCCTCTTGAAACAGCAGGGTTTCTGGGGGAATCATGATTCATTGTTGAGCAGTCTCATGTACTTCCTTCTGTCCTGAGACTTCTACGTTAAATTTATATTATTTCAAGCATTTAAGTTTTCTAATCCTGCAGATGGCTTTAAGTTGGAGGACTTTAGTTGTGAAATCTATTATGGTGTACTTATTTAAAAGATCAGACTTTTGTGGAATTTTTAATGACATGGGAATATACTTTTGAAAAGAAATGGACATAAAACTATGTAGAAAAAAAGAAAGTAAGGCCAGGCGTGGTGGCTCATGCCTGTAATCCTAGCACTTTGGGAGGCTGAGGTGGGAGGATTGCTGGAGGCCAGGAGTTCCAGACCAGCCTCAGTAACATAGTGAGACCCTGTCTCTACAAGAAATTTTTAAAAAAATTAGCCAGGCATGGTGGAGTGTACTTGTAGTCCCAGCTGCTGAGCTGAGGCAAGAGTATCACATGAACCCCAGGAGTTTGAGGTTGCAGTGAGCTACGATGATACCACTGCATTGTAGCCTGGGCAACAGAACAAGACGTTGTCCCCCCCCCCACCAAAAAAAAAAAGAAGTCAGTTGTGCCACCTTGGTTAGACAGTGAATGGTTAATGCCACTTTGTGTCATACTGATTCTATCTCTGATGTACTTGCTGTCTCACCAGCAGTGTAGCTTAGTAGTAAAAGTGTAAGCTCTAGAGTCAGATGGGTTTGAAGCTTTACCCCATTACCTTCATGTAAGAGTTTTGGGATTGGGTAATCATCTCTCTGAGCCTTAGTCCTCATTAGAATGGGATGCCATCTCCTTTGCAGAGCTTCTTAATCCTGAAAATGGCTTGCTCTTCGATGTGCTCTGTAAATGTTAGCTTCTTTTCTTCTCTTAACCACAACCCTTACCTCCCCTCTCTGGCATTCTACAAGGATCAATTCAGAGAATAAAGGAACTTGGAAAAGTTTTAGTTTCATGCTAACATTTTCAGTGGTTTGCCTTTTAAATCATCTCTTTACTGTAAAAGTCTTGGTTCCTATAAAACTGACACTCTTGGGAACCAAACTCATGACAGTCATGAAGTGTCTTACTTCAAAGGGTGAGAAAACCGAGCAAACCAAAATCATGATGTCTTCTCTGGAGCAGTGTGTGTGAGCTTAGGATCAGCCTGGGAATGTTGAGTAACAACGTCACCATCCACCTCTCACTGGCAGTGATGTGGAGCATGTGGAGAGTTCTCTGGGGCTGAGCTAGGGTTTATAATTGCATGGCCGCCTGGCCTTCCCTGAGCATTCTTTTCTCTTCCAGGATTCCTGTAATTGTCATCAGATGGCTCAGTCTCTCAAATGTTTCCGGTATTGCAGTGACTTCTGGAGTATGTAAAAAAACAAAACCAGAACAGAAATAGCAGTCATCATTTGTCTGTGTCTGTTCTGTTGTGTATAGATATGTGCAGATTGGTTATCTCCATAGTGTAGAAAAACCAGTCAGATGTGGAGTTCTTACTGTCTTCTCTTGAGCTTTCCCACTTCTTTTGCTCATCTTCCTACCTGCACTGCTTTAAAGGACCCCCTCCCCCCCAACCAAAAAAAAGGAAAGTGAGGAAAGATGCAGGCAGCGTTCCTGTTTTCAATAATAGTCAGCCTTCATTTTATTCTCATTATTTGGGGGAACTTTTATAGCGCATTGCATCTTTCCTGGGTCTGCTAAAGGTCTTAGGGAGGTCAAGAGTTGGACTGGATAGTGAATGAGCTCTATGAAGAATAATTCAAAGTCTTGGGCTATCCCTGGGCATGGAGGAAAAGGGAGCATTTGACGTGGATCCTGAATTTCACCTGATAAAGTGTGAATGGCAGAAATGCTAGCATTAATTGGTAAAGCAGGTGTTAAGGTGGAAAGGATAACCCAAAGCACAGAGGTGGCAAAGATGGATGTGTTCCAGGAGGGGAGAGTATGTGATGCAGTTTAGCTTAAAAATAAGAAAGGACTTCATAAATTTGCATCGCTATTTTAGGGATTCCAATTTTAGGATAAACGCTGTCTGTAAAGTTAAGAAGGCCCATGCCTCAAAGAGGGTTTGCATTCTGAGTCTTTCAGGGTATTTGTATTTTCCTTCATCATAAGCCTATAGCTGAAAGCCCAGATATAGGAAGATATTGTGCATTTTTTTTTCTGTCACATAAGCTCTTGTAACTTGACCCTGATACTGCTTTTCTAGGAAGGGAAAAATTGCCTAAATGAAAAAAGACAGCTAATTAAAAAAAAAAAAAACAAATGGAGTTACTGACAGGTCTAAACTAGAAAGTGTAAAATTGAAGAGAACTGTGGCTGTTTCTTCTGATTCATGCTGTTGGCTGAAAAATTGTGTTTTTTTAAAAGCCACTCTTGTTCACCTAACTAAAATAGTTCATAGCATTCTGGTGCCCGTGGTTGTCTAAGGGTGGCATGGTTTCTTAACTTACAGGAACCCAGCCCTAGACAATGATAATGACTGTTGTGCCCCTTTTATAGTTGTCATATGGATCTTTTAAAATAATCGAGGTAAGTACTGATGCCTACCTTGAAAATACTGATGTCATCCCACCTCTGTCTTCTCCCGTGGTTGGGGATGGAGAGGAGACTAGGAAAGCCCTTGATTTCAGTGAGGAGGATAGGAGATACCTCATGATTAATGTCCCTCAGTCATGATAATTGCATTCCCCTTGGCAGTTTACTTGCCTATAAATAGGGATGTGACTAAGTTCTGGCCAATAATTTGTAAGAGGGAGTCTGCTAGGAGAGGGTAGTGAGAGTTTCCCATCTGGAACATGGCTGTCGTGCTCAAAGAGGCAATGGGACTTTTTATCTTGGCCAGTTTGAGGACCATGCCCTGCAGCAAGAAGGGCAGAGCCTGTGGCATTGATACCCAGCACTGGGTGCCACCTCTGATTTCTGGTTTTGTAATCTATAACTAAGGCACACAATCCACAGTATATCCTTTAATTTTCTATTTCAAGATGTGAAAGGCAAGTACCCCTTTTTGGTGGGATTGAAAACTAGAACTGACCCTTCACAAAGCAAATGCTCAATGGCCCATGAAGTCACTTCCTTGACCATCTTGTTTTGCACACTGGCAGCACCTTGGTGGAAGGTGTGATGGGCCAAACACATTTGTGTTTGGTTTGTATTAATTTAATTTGTTTCTGCTGTTTATAATTGGGTACTCTTTGCTTAGGAAACTTATTTCTGCTTTGGATTGTTATGATTGATAAGAGAAAGAAAAGTATAAAGTGTTTAGAAATAGACTAAAAAAAACATTGTATTATTAGAGTGGTTATTCAGTTTCCACAGTGTTCCTTCGGGCTATTAGGTTTGTTTGGTGTTTGACTTTGTTCACAATCCTGTTAGTATAGTAAAGCTGTTTCTTGCAGTGTATTTTCCCTTTTAGTTAAGATAACTCGTTTTATTTCCTAAGATGAATTATAATTAGGACTGTTGGATATTGAGAATCTTTTCTCACTTAATACCCCTAATGAGATACAAATGTTCTGAATGTGTCTTTATGAGTAGATTATATTTAGAGAGGAATTCACTCACTTTAGTTAACCTAATGCCTTTGCTTTTGTATCATACATTCTTATTAGGCTCTCATGTTCCTGTTCCATATGGAATTCCTTGTGAAATCAGACCTCAGCAAACAGTGCTATTAACTTTCATGGTCAGTGGTACTGAAAATGTCAGTGAAGTTTGTTGGCTCTACATACCTTGTTTTATAGCACTCTTACTTTTTTATACACTTATGATAAATACAATTCCTTCCCTATTCTTACCAAGTAAATTTTGTTTCTTAGTTGGTTCTCTTCTGGCATTTATGCTTCTATTCACTAGAATAAAATAATTGAATATATTTGAACTTTTCCCCTCTACTCTTTTGGCTCCTTTTGCAGTCTAGAATGGTCTTTCTGACTCCTTGGATCTCTGGACATCATGCATCCTTGTTCTTTTGTCAGAATCCTGAAAATGTCCCAGTGGAACTAACTGGTTATGATGTTGAGTCATAGTGAATTAGGTTTTCCCAACTAGTAGGAGTCAATGTTATATACTTTCCAATGACCATGTCTTTCTTTCTGGAAAGGTCTTACAATAGTGCGTGGTGTATAGTTGATATGATCATATCTAGTTATATTTTTAAAAATGCTTTTTTATCTGTTGCTCCTTTGGTCCTCATAACCACCCTATGAAGTTGGTAGTATTATTAACTTTATTTAGGGCAAGTCACAGAAGCACAGTGTCAGTATGTAACTTTGTTACTAGTAACAGAGTTGGAATTATAATCTAGATTTCTCCTCTAACCTGTTATACTTGTCTATGAATTGGGTCTTTAGGAAATAGGCCTAATTCTGTGATATTATCAGTCAGAAGGTGTAATAGGAAGGGCATCAATTCCTGTTTCTTAAATCTGGCCCAGGGATGATCCAGTTCATTCATTCTAAAATTACTTATTTTTATTTATTAAATACATATACTTATCACTTCGCATAATTCCAGCATACACATTTTCAGTTACTGTGGTTAATTAAATCACACCAGTCCTTCAGCAACATAGTTTAAATTTCAGTTATCATGTTATATTGACTGTGAATAATTACATAAAGTACCATACACTAACTCTTCTGTTGTTTGGTTCATGAACAGACAGCAACATTTGTAGTTGTGTTGCCTCCTTGTCTTCCAGTGATAAATCTGTGATCAAAGTGCATCAAAGAAATGGAAAGTGTTAAAACTGGAAGTGAAATTTGAATTAATTGTAAATAAAGGTTCTACTAGAAAAAATAGCTGACCCAGGGAATATCAACTGTGCCAGCATTCTAGAAACTCTGTATATGCAGCCAGGGCACTTAGTGAAGGATAACTAACTTACCAGCATCAGTTAAGAAAGTGGTTGTGATTAAAAGGATGAAGATGTAACATAGAAAAGGATGCTGGAAAAAAATTTATATTAAAGGAACTCGCAGAGTTATTGTTCAGCCGTGAAAACACAAAGGATAAAAAGCTGGAAGCTAATCCAGACTTAGAAAGGAGTATGCCAGTCCACCAAGGCATAGAAAAGATACTCATTCAGAATCATGAATTACACAGTGAGAAGGCAGCCCTGTTCAAACTATTATTGATACATTTTTTTTTTATAAATAAAACACTTTCATTGTCAAAGTTTCTGATGGTTTAAATTAAAAAGCTTCTGCATAACTAAGGAAATAATAGAGCAAATTACAGTACTAAATAAATGTTTTGCTTTTTTTCATTTTCCTATACATTTATGACTGAGACAGTTTTTAATCTTTTGACAAAAAATTTAAAGGTCATAGAAAATGATATACCTATTGGTTAATTAAGATTATTTTGCATGGTTTCAGATTGCATGATCACTTTTTTGGTGCTGCATTATCATGCAAAGTGAGGGCTACTTGTATTTATCAAGCCCAGTAGGCACTTTTGTCAGTGGTGGGATACAGTAATAAAGTAGGCAGGCAAAACCTGGCTTTATGAAACATTTATCCCAGCATAGATTTATTGAGTGTCTGCCATGTGCCAGGGTACACACACATGTGAATAAATAGTAGTCCTTTTCTCAGAGAATTCGCATTTCAGTTGATTGATGAGAGACAAGATCATTACATTGCAACACATGCCTATAATGTGCATAATACATACGGTAAGGAAAAACTAGGCATTATAAAAGCCAAGAGGAAGGGCATCTAACATATGGCCTGAGAGTATGAGAGGTGGGAAAGGCAGCTTGGAGACAGCCTGGAGGACTTAGGAGTTAATTTGGAAAAGCTGTGTTGAAGAGTGAGGTAGTGTTTCAAAATTTCTGCATGGAGAGCACAGGACATTTTAAGAAGTTGGGTGTTGCTGGAGTGTGTAGGGCAAGACAGGGACCAGATCAGGAATGTCACAGAACTTGTAGGCAATGGGGAGAGTCCATAGGGTTTTCCCCCAGTTTCTTTTACATTAAGGTATAATTTATGCACAGTAAAATTCACCCATTTTACTGTATATTTGGTATGTTTGACAGAAGTACTGTAACTAAAACCACAATCAAGATGAAGAACATTTATACCAGCCCCCAAAATCAGTCAGAGCTCCTGAGTGACTAACCTCTCCCAGTCCCTAGCAACCACTGATCTGTTTTCTGCCCCTATTATAGTTTTGCCTTTTCCAGAATGTCGTATAAATGGAGTCATACAGTATGTAATCTTTTAAGTCTGTCTCTTTCACTTAGCATAATACCTTTGAGTTTCATCCATGTCGTTGCATGTAAGGAACTTTGGGTTTTAAGCAGAATTATCTGTGAGATTTGATTGGAGGAAGGATTAGAGAGGAGCAAGACTAGTGGCTTTTTTTGTGATTCAGCCAGGTGCTAATGGAGTAGAGGGAATAGAGTTGCAAGGGAAGGGCTTGGTGTGAGACGTGTAGGAGGTGCAAATGGTCTCACCTGAGGTAGGGAATATGGGCAGGCTTAACAACAGGTGGGAAAGAGGAGGCCCTGCGTGGTGGACACATTGAGGCTGAGGTACATAGGACTGTCCTGTGGGGAAGCCCAGCAGGATGTGGGGCATGTGAAGGAGTTGCCCGTCTTCTTCCTTACCCTCTGATCTTTTTTTTTCCCAGCTTTTTTTTTTATTTCAGCATATTATGGGGGTACAAAAGTTTAGGATATGTATATTGCTCATGCCGCCCCCCCCCCAGTCAGAGCTTCAAGCGTGTCCATTCCCCAGACAGTGTGCATCGCACTCATTATGTAGGTATATACCCATCCCCTCCCCCCCCACATCTGCCTGACACCCAATTAGTGTTATTCCCAAATGTGCTCTTAGATGATGATCAGGGAAACCAATTTGATGGTGAGTACATGTGATGCTTATTTTTCCATTCTTGGGATGCTTCACTTAGTAGAATGGGTTCCAACTCTATCTAGGAGAACGTAAGAGATTCTATATCACTGTTATTTCTTATAGCTGAGTAATACTCCATGGTATACATATACCACAATTTTACTAATCCACTCATGTATTGATGCTTACCCTCTGATCTTTCCTGAGTCACATTTGCTGGGGAAAAAGGAAAAGGGAGCTTAACTAAAGGGCTCTCTTTCCTCTTCAGCTCACCACATTACCACCAATAATTTGCTCCCAAGGCCTTGCTTTGGACTGTAGACTATCACCGAATCAAAGTTGTCACTTTTAAGGGGAGTGTCCTCTTTTTATAGTATCAGCTAACTCAGTTCATCTGAGGTTATTCATTGTTTTCCACAGATAATGTAGAATAAATGTCTCCAGAGAAGCTATGGTTTGCTTGGTCTGTGGAGCTGGAAGTCAGAGAATTCAGTAGTCATGAACTAGCTCCAGGCTGTGGATTCTTTTTTGAAAAGATCCTGGAAATCCTTTCCACCAGAAGGAGTTCTCTGGAACTGTATTTTTGAGGGTACTACATTTGAACCAGTTTGAACCACATGGGATGGAAGTAGTGATGAAGGAACACAGTATTACTCATATTTAGGATGTGACTGACTCATCTTTTGTGTAAGCTCTGATTCAGTGAGAGTTCTGAAGCTACATCCAGGCTAAGGGGAGGATTCTATGCTTGATCACTATTGTCTACCTCTGGCCTAGGAGAGGACACAGCCTAGGAAGGTGGTGGCCAGAGTAGTTGCTTCCCCCAGGAAGAACTTTTCAGAGAAAGGTGATTTATCACACAAATGCCTATACCCAAGAGGTACTGGATAAAAAATAAGTTCACTACCATATGTTCAGCTAACATAGCATTTCATCCTCAGGATAGCACCGTGAGGTAAAAAGTATCATTCTCTCTTATAGGTGGGGAAACTGAGGCACAAAGAGGTAACTTGACAAAGTCAAGACAGCTAGTTCTGGCAGAGCTGGGATTTAAACCCAGGCATTCTGGCTCTAGAGCCCATATTCTTTTATATACACATTTAGAGTTCTAGAATGCTAGCACCAGAAGGACTCAACTAACATTGGTTTCCCCATCCTTCATTTTACAGTTAAAAGGGGTGAAGTCTAGAGAGGGAGCTGAGATGACTCTCTCAGGATCACAGATGATGATGGAGGCAGAACTAGTTTCTCCCTGCCCAGGACTCTTGCCACTCTTGGAAGTTTTATGCCTTTGTCTTGGTTGCTTGTCAGTTTCATATCAGTGAAGAGAGATGTTGCTGAAATAGGCAGACTGGCAAAATTGGTGTTTAATTCCTTTCTTTTCTTTGGTCTTAGCTCTCTCTTGCTTATGAATGTACTAATTGGCTCTCTTCCTGTCCCTTCTGCCATTTATTATTTCCAAGGGAGCCTGGAATCACTGTTACTCTTCTCTAGCCTGTCCTATTTAATCATTGATTGCCAGATCTTTTGCTCTTTCCAATCTCTTCCCACTAACAAGTAGGAAAGGGAAGAAGCTGTCTGACTAGCTGGGTGGGAGTTGAGTTTGTGGATGGGGGAGCATAAGGGGCCAGTTTGCAAGATGGGGGTTATTGCGCTACAGATCAAAGACCTTCCCTTGGGGGTGCTAATCTTTGCAGTTTTGATCCTTCTGCCCCACCTGTGCCACAGTCATCCTGTGGGTTCCCACCAGAGCTCAACCCCCCACATTTGGTACAGGACATCTCCCCCTCCCTGCAGGTAGAGTTCAGAGCTAGAGATAGGGTTCCGATGAAATTTGTTTGCCCTAAGCATTCATTCTCATGGAACCCTGCGTACACAGGGCATCCGGGACAGAAAAGGGAGCTCTTGCTTTATACCAGTTTACATTTCCTGTTTGTTGTAACTTTATTTTGAGGTGCCACAGTTTGGGGGGGAAATTAATTTTCTTTAATATTTGTTAATCTTTCTTTTAAAAAAGTCTCTCTTGTATGTAAGCTTATTCAGGTAGAGAGACTGATTTTTTCCTCCCTTCCTTCTGTACTGAGTCTTTGTATGTAAAAATGTAAGTCCTCTTCTAGTCTTCCTCCACCTACCCAAGAATGAAGTTGAATATTAATGCATCATGGTCACCATTCTCCGGTGGCTTACTCTTTCTCCACATTTTCTATGATTAAGAATGTCCTTCTCAATTTCAACTCAAAATACCTGAAAGGACTCCTTGTTTAGTTAAGAGAAAAGCAAATTTCCCCAGGTAAGTTCCCATATGTTTTCTGTAAAAACCGGCACACACTTTCTTTGTATTTTACTCCTGTCAAATGAGATCCTTAGAAGAGTAATCAGCTAGTCTGAGCCACTCAACTCCTTTTGCCTGCATTTTCTTGGGTAATTTTAACTCTTTTGGTGCTGTTCAGGGAAGTTAGCTGCTGCTGCTTACAAAGGAAGATGTCTGTGATTCCTGAGACTATCACCTTTCTTTCAGTTTCCGCAGAGGTTCCATTGAGCTCTATGACTGTGCTTCTAAATACATGCATATGCCTGGGGGTGGATTTTCCTTCAAGGCCCTGGGAAGGGCTCCAGCAATGTGTTCACATGGTCATTTGTTTTTGTAAAGTTTGCATATATTCCTGCATGCTGTTTCTTAAAGAGGGTCTCCCAGAGTATACAAGCTTTCAGTCTTACTAAACCTGCATTTGAGTAGTCCCCTAGCAAGAACTTCCATCAGCTTAAGTAGTCACCTGATCCACTCACTCTTTCTCTGGCCAAAGGCCTTCAGTTGTGGTATAACTTAATTCCATTCTGGCCTCTGTGAAAAGTAAAACAGCTGCTCATCCATAGTGTCAAACAGGAGGTAAAGGCCCTGATCGAAACCATGCCCGTGGGACACTAGGGCAGCCTTGTCTTGCACTGCAGTGAGAGCTTAAGTGTGGACACAAATTAGGCTTACCTAGTGGGGAGTTGGGTTCAGCACAGGTGGGCTTAAGGTTCTAGCTATTTCTGTTAAGTGCAAGCACATTCCTTTTCCAAAAAACTACACCGGGAGCTGTCTCTGAAATGCTTTGTAGCATAAGCACATACAGAGAAACCTTAGCCTCTAGAAGTGACAGTTGTTCTCCCAACCTCATAGGCTTAATAATAGGCTTAATTCATAGGCTTGAATGATCATCTTCTTCATGTTTCTTTTCCTATTCCCATCATTTGCCTGGTCCTGTAAGTAGATTGTTTTAGTTTGCATTGTCTCCTGGAACTGTCCTCTCTTTTAAAAAAAGTCTCATTATGCTTGCTATGGAGTTGCAGGGCAGGGAGTGGTTTATAAAGTGAATTCATGTCTCTTTTGCTCCTTTTCATTCTCACTGCCCTACTGTAGGCTTTTTGTAGTAACTGGTCACTTCACAGGCAAGTTCTCTCCAGGGCACTCTGCCCATTGGATTGAAGGCTTTTTCAAAATTCTCTGATTTTGTCACTGCTCAGTGCCAAAACTTTCCTTATTGCAGACTCTCTCTAGTCTGAACTAAGCTGTAACTCTGTACTCAATGCCCTCCTTGATGGTAGGTCGGCTTATTTTTCTACCTCCATCTCTCTCCAACACTCTTGATACTGTGTCCTAGCCCTATTGTTTCCTAGGCATTCCTCTTATTTTGCAGTCTTTTTCTTAAGGCACTTATTACTTTGTCCCTTGTGGGACAATTATTTGTACATTTGTGTAGTGCTCCAAACTAGATTTAAAAATTCTTGAAAGTACTTTGTCTTATTTATTTTTAGTAGTGGTAGGTGCCCAAGTAACTACTCAATGAAAACAAGTAGCACCAGACTCTACTGCAAAGACCTTAGGGCAGCATCCACTGAACACACGGAACCCTAATTGTCTGTTTACATGCCATCTTTCCCAACCCACTGTGAGCAACTCCAGGGCTGGGACTGTGCTCATGGAATCACCAGTGTTAGAAGAATGCGGCAGTGAAGTCTCTTGGGCTAAGAAGATAGTCATGTTTGTTGCTTATTCATGTGATACTTCCCTCTATTCCTTGAATAGGATTTCTTTGTTTTAACCAAAAGTTTTGAATTTTTGCCAAAGGAAAAGAAGAAAATTGGATGCTATTCTCCTATTAGTTGAAGTGTCCCTAATCACTTTGCTTGAAATTTTTAGTTCTTTTAAAATAACCTTCCAACATTTTTATGTATGTATCAGAAAAACTTTTTAAAATTTAAAAGAATTAAAAAACTTGTATTTGGAAAATTTCTCTATGTACTTTTGGCTAATTAGGTTGTTTTATAACTAAGATTAGTGATGAGTGATTTAGTTTAAACATGGCCTGCATATTTCATTTAAATTTTTTAATATTTCTAGACAGCATGGAAGGAAGGTGAGTACAGTAGAGGTTTAAATGAAGTATAGTTTTAATTTGTGAATTAATTTTTAGCTTGAGTTTGTTGTATAGATAGTTTGATCAAGTGCTAAGTAAATAATACAGAGCAGCTCATATTGTTCGAAGCTTTTATCAGCTCTTCCCAAATAGATCTTAAACCTAAATCAATATTAAAACTGTGCTAAATAGTAAAATTGTTTCATTAGACAACCTGAGCTTTGGGTAAATTTGTAGATTTTAAAGAATAAGCTTAGATATTATGTAAGCATAAACCATTGTGATTTGCATAATTTATCTCTTCAGCATAAATATTGTACTTGTGGAGCAAAACTGCCATCCTGGAAATCAGATTTTTGGTTGTTTGAGTATTTGTGGGACAGGAGGAGGTTTTAGGGTTATGTTTGTGTTTAGATTAAATTTGAATGGTAAGTTAAGATTTATGGTGAGCAGTGTGCAGAATGTTTTATTTACTTTTCAAAGCTTATGAATAAAAGCAACATCTGAATCTGATCTTTGGTAACCAAGTTTAGGAACTATGATATAATCTATTTTAATTGTCTCCCTTAATTGCACCTTACTTCTGTTCATTTGCAAGTGGTATGTTTAAGACATTAGCATATTTAATACCCTGCTAGTGGATATATTTAACTTTCTGTTCCAGTCATTCTTTCAGATTTTTCAGCTCTCAGAATGGGAGCAACGTAAGACTTGCCTTTTGCTTAACATACTGAATGATTACACTCTGATGTTTTCATTACATGCAACACACACCCCTGGTTTACCTCAAAGTAAATGCTTATAAGAATTGGGCATGATTAGCCTCTAAGGTGGACTGTTTACTTAGTCATTCATCTGCTAATATATTAATTCATTAAAAAATATTTATTAAGTCCGTACTATGTGCTACGAACTATAATGGATATAGTGGTGAACACAGCAGAAATATTTTTGGCCCTCAAAGTATCTTAGAGTCTGGTAGGGGAGGAGAATATGAAACTAGGCAACCATGATACCGTGAGCTATGGTAAATACTGTGCAACCCTAAGCCCAGAGTTTTATAGCATTTACAGGAGTGGTGCCCAAAGACTTCCTGGAGGAAGTGACACCTCTGTCTCCTTATTCTTCAGAGTTAGCCAGATGACGGGGTGTAAGAAGAGCTGCTACAAATGTTCCTGGCACAAGGAACAGCATTGGTAAAAGTCCAGAATAAATAGAAAATTTGTCCCATTGGAAGACTAGTGTGTTAAAACTTTAGGTAACTAAAACTCTCATTTTGGATCAGAAAATTTTTCTTCTGCATTTTATTTGATGAGAAGATGAGAAATGACTACAAACTACAAACTCTCCTCCCCCCCAAATACTCAATTTATTTTAGAAAATTTGAATTATACAAAACTACCCAAAATTAAAAATCATAACCATATTATGTAGATAATCTTGTCATTTTGTAACTTTCTTTCAAATTTTCTCCTTTGCATCTTTGGTTTTATAAAATTGAGATGATATGAAATATGCTATTTTATAACTGTTATTTTTTACTTAATAGGAAAAACACATTGTTTTCATATCATTGGGGTTACTTGCAAAATAGAAATTTTAATAGCTATATTGTCATGAACTATTATTTATTTATACAACCCCTATTATTGGAAAAGTAGGTTGTTTCTAACTTCTTGCTATTTTAAATATTGCTGCCGTGAGTGTGTTTGCATTATATTTAAACATTTAATTAAGTCTCTCATTATTTCCTTTGGGTAATAAAAAGGTATGGCGTTTCTTCTGTGCCACTGCTTCTTTTCATACCGATGCACTGTTTGTCTCTCCTCCCCCAACCCCACCCTATACCAAATATCATTCCAGCACTGATAACATGAGATCTTGAATCCAGATCTTTGTCAATTTAGACAATTGGTCTCCAAGATACCTGCTTGTGGAGCAGATTTGAAAATGAATCTCCATTACATCTGTTCAAGTAAAAGCATAAGATGAACTAGATGTTATGCAGCTGGACATGAAACTAATGGCCAGTGTTGGTATTTGTTAATAAAAATGTAAAACTCTTATATCCAGTTTTTTTAGAGTGCCCACGTATCTCTAAAAGTGTTTTGTCTAGTGATTTTTCTTTTTAAAACAGAGGAATTATATCTTTTATGGGAAATGTTCTGCAAGTGCATTATTAAGTAACGTTTTTGGTTAGTGACTTAGAATATATCTGTTTGTAAATAAATACCGCAATGGAATTAAGAATCATAAAAAAATGGAATTGTTTCTTAGGTAAACATATATTCTTAAAGTTTTCAAGAGGATTGTTTCCCAGAGAAATAGGTAGATGATCCTAATACTAGAAACCACTTGGTTTACAGGGGTTTTATTTTTTGTAGATGTTGTGTTCTTCCAGGGTTGAAGTCCTGGTGTCTTCATCTGTTCGTCCTGTGTCCACCTTAGTGTCTAATACATCATACGCAATAAGAATCTGAAAAAACCTAAATACTTTTTTAAAACTTTATTTCAATATAATTTATGCCATACAATTCACCTACTTAAGGTATTTTTATTAGTTTTAGTGGATTTTAGCATATTCACAGAGTGTCCAGCCATCACCATAGCCGATTTTAGAACATTTTTATTACCTCAAAAAGAAACCCGTAACCTTTAGCTTTCACCCCCCAACACTGCCATTCCCCTAGCCATAGGCAACCACTGATCTTTTTCTCTATGGATTTGCCTCTTCTGGCTATTTTATACTAATGGAATTATACTGTATTTGGTATTTTGTGGCAGGCTTCTTTTACTTTTATAATATTTTCAAGATTCATCCCTGTTGTACTGTGTATCAGTATTTCATTCCTTTTTTTTTTTTTGTCTAATAGTACTTCATTGTTTATTTATCAGTTGGTAAATCAAATACTTTTGAATATCTAAATGAATTTGGGTAGATGTGCTCTATGAAGGCAAAAACTAAGAAAGAACTGACGTTGCAAGACCCCAAATTGGAGATGCCTTCAAAGCTTGTTAGTGTTGAAGCTGTACGTAAACATGTTTAGAATTAAGTTCAGATGGTTATTGGGCTTTAGAGAATATCACATCAGTCAGTAGATCTTGTCAGTTTTACCTCTTAAACATTGGTACTTCTTAAATCTGCTTTCCTCTCCCTCTGGTAACGATCTAATCAACCTCTTTAGTTTGATCATTGCATTACCACTATGATCCCCAAAAGCAGGCAAAAAGAACTTTTCCAGGCTGGGCGCGGTGGCTCATGCCTGTAATCCTAGCCCTCTGGGAGGCCGAAGCGGGTGGATCGCTCAAGGTCAGGAGTTCGAGACCAGCCTGAGCGAGACCCCGTCTCTACTAAAAATAGAAAGAAATTATCTGGACAACTAAAAATATATATAGAAAAAATTAGCCGGGCATGGTGGTGCATGCCTGTATCCCAGCTACTCGGGAGGCTGAGGCAGGAGGATCGCTTAAGCCCAAGAGTTTGAGGTTGCTGTGAGCTAGGCTGACGCTACGGCACTCACTCTAGCCCGGGCAACAAAGTGAGACTCTGTCTCAAAAAAAAAAAAAAAGAAAAAAAGAAAAAAAAAAAAGAACTTTTCCAAAAATGTCATTTTTCTTTACAGATCAGAAGCCCTTAACATACCCTGCATGGCTGCCTCACACTGGGCTCTAGATTCCTTTTCTGCTCTTCATATCTCTCATATTTATTTTGTATTTAACAGAGGGTAATGGGGTCCTTTCTGAAGTTGTTTGGGCATCCCAAATTTTAGCTTATATCACTTTAAAAGTATGTGTTAAGCCAGGCATGGTGGTGTGTACCTATAATCCTAGCACTTCTGGAGGCTGAGGTGGGAGGATCACTTGAGGGCAGGAGTTTGAGACCAGCCTGAGCAAGAGTGAGACCCCGTCTCACAAAAAATAGAAAAATCAGCCAAGTGTGTTGGCCCACCCCTGTAGTCTCAGCTACTCTGGAGGCTGAGTGAGACAGGAGGATCACTTGAGCCCAGGAGTTTGAGACTGCAGTGAGCTATGATGATGTCTCTGCCCTCCAGCTGGGGA
Organism: Lemur catta; assembly: GCF_020740605.2. NCBI lineage: Eukaryota > Metazoa > Chordata > Mammalia > Primates > Lemuridae > Lemur > Lemur catta. Next base: position 50,797,054 of record NC_059137.1, read on the forward strand.
GACAGTGAGACTCTGTCTCAAAAAACAAAACACAATAACAACAACAAAAAACTATGTGTTAAGGATCTCTTTTGGAGATTGGTGCAGTGGCAAGAACTCAGGCTTGAAAGTAAACTAGGCATGGGCTCTAGGGTCCACAGTGTATCAGAAATGTGTTTGTTCCCATTGAGCCTCTTATCTGCAAAATAGAGGTGATAACTTGCAAATTGCCATGAAGGAAATATTATGTGAAAGTGTCTGATACATAATATGTGCCTAGTAAACTATGTCCTTTCTATTTCTTGTTTGGATTATTGTTTTGAATATAGTGGTTTAGGTCAGTTTGATAATATTGCCTTTTTTTTTTTTTTGGCTGAAAAGAGGAGATATACATATACATTAAGATATAGTAGTTAAGGGTTTCTTTTCTTCCAAAGTTTGTGTTTTTGTCTTTGAATCCTGTTTTCATGACGTCCCTGGAATTTTATCATTGCTTTAATACCTCTGCCTGGCAGCAGTACTCCCTTGAGACCCTGCCAATAGAGAACATCATTTATTGCCTTAAAGAAAAAATCTGTATGTATGTATCTTTATGATTTCCTCATTATGAGAATAATTGTTTTTCACTTACAAAGCAAGAAAATTCAGAAAATAGAGAAAAAGGGAGAAGAAAATAAAATTCAGTCATAATCCAATACCTGCTGTGGCCATTGTAGTTATAGTTTTCTGGATTTTATTCTATGCACACATATACATATATGTATTAACATGGTTTTTGAAATGGAAGTTGGAACATACTATATGTTTTGCTTAATTTCTTTTTTCTACTTGTCAATGTAGATATTTTTCAGTGTGCAGTAATCGATGTATGTTATTTTTTGTGGCCTCATGGAATTCTATTGTATGGAAGTCTCATAATTACTGCCACTAGATTCTCCTTGAGTGGATGTTTAGGTTGTATCCAACTTCTTGTTCTTACAAACAGTTTTGACTTTGCATCGTGAGTGATTCTGACATACTTTTTACCTCCTGAGTAGCTATTCTCATGAAATAATTTTTCTGAGGTTTAGTGACAAATTCAGTTCAAACTTGGTCCTCTTACTTTTTGCAGGTCTTTTGTAATATTACAGTTCATGTGGTAGAATGTCCCACTTCCTCTCTTTTCACTTTCTTGTTTTGCTCTTAGTCAGGTGCTAGTGTTCTAATCTCTTCATACCCCCACCTCTACCTTGGCAAAGACTCTTGATATTGCCTTTATCTGCCCCATATTCCTGTCCTGTCTGAGCTTTAACTGTTAAATAATTATACCTTCATGTTGGCTAATGTTTCTTTCCATTGATCCTATGATTAACCTCATTAATTAGTTTCCATTATATTTTCTATCACATCATCTCAAACTTGAAATTATGTACATTTTAATAATTATTCTGAAAGTACTTGCTTTCTTGTAAATAAAAGAATTAGTGGTTCGTATTATATAGGACAATTAAAAAACACATCTTTACACTTAATTGTCTTTTGCCCTAAATTGTGATATCCCAATTTAGGGCATTGTAAATCCCCAAATTCAGGTCTCTTTTTTCTTCCTTTGTGTTTGTTTTTTGGTGTATGGCCACCAGTTGATTATATCCTTAAGGAGCATTAGCTATTTTAAATAATTTTAATATGGATTTAAGTAAGTCATATTGTGTGTTCTAAAGCCATGGTTATTAAACTTGAGCATGCGTCAGGATCACTTACACATCTCCTGTGATCCCAGATTGCTGGACCTAGGTCTTCAGATTCTGTATATCCAGGCGAGGGCCTGAGAATTTGCATTTCTAACAAGTTCCTAGATGCTGCTAGTGCTGAGACCATTCTTTGAGAATAACTGTTCTAAAGGCACATAGAAATAATTTTGGATTATCTATATTCTTTATAATTACCTATATTCTTTTTCTCTTTACTGTAGTACATGACCATATAACTGAGCATATTTTATTAGATCTGACACTTGTTTAAAAAACAAAAACCTTTATTGGCAACATACAGGAGGGTCACTGGATATAGAGCTACAGTCTTATGTGGAAATGCCAGTAGAAAAGGCGTCCTGAGGCCTGATTTAGGGTCCTGGGTTGTTTGGACCAAGACAAGTTTCCTTAAATCACTTAAGTTTTCTTTGTAGAAAATGGGTGATGCCACCAGATCTCTATGTACCTGTCCCTCCAGCTCCTAAATCTTTAGTCAGATACTCAGTATGTTTAAACAGGTTCACAATAGTGCAAATAATCTTGATTAAGAAATGCTTATAAATTTTTAATAAATGTTTAAAGAAAATTTAATAGAGACATTATTTTAAAGTTTTATCACAATGGAAATTTAAAAATTGGATGAGAAAATAAACATTAAATATAGATATTACAAATGGCTTTGGAAATTAGCCATAGAACAGGTGATGGTCTATATGTCAGATATACTGGAATATAAGGTTGAGCCCAGAAAAAAGGAGAAGGTGACAGAAATTGTAAAATAATGGGAATTGAGACTGTCATTGGATGTATTTGGTTCATTGGATCCAGATTCAGTTCTGTGTGTAATTCTCTGGTTCCTTATCAGATATAACTAGTAGTAGTTGTACTTACGAACATACTGGCCATTTGGACCTTTGGGTTTGAAGTTCTATTTGATAGCTGGGATGGGAGGGGTAAAAAAAAAACCTTGCAGTTGAATGGCAGGCACATTATTTGTGTTGGAATAGAAAGGATATACTGTTAGAGAAAGCATAAGAGGAAAAGAGCTTTTCTAGAGGATCAGTTGGCCTGTAGGCGTGTGAGGGTATGAGGGAGGCTAAAGCAACATCCAGCAGCTGATAAGAACATGTACAGAGTAAGATGAAAAGAAACTTTTCTCCAAGCTCATCAGACTGACATGTTTAGACTTGGTAAAAAGGCCACTGATTTAGCCAGAGATGCTTCAGTTACTTTAGGGACAAGTCCCTTGTTTTCAGAGGCTGTCGCTGTGAGTTTGAATTTAAAATCTTTCTAGGAAGCCTTTTAGAGTATTCCTTTATTATTATTATTGCACTGCCCCTCGCCCTTTTCTTGATAGCATGACATGTGTAGTCCTCTTTTCTTGTCAGCTATTAGAAAGATCTCAACAGAATAAGAAAACCTTGTGACACAGAAAACACTTGCCTGAAGTGATCCCATGTGAGCAGTGGGTATGGGCATATACTGAAAGGGCGGGGGGTGGAGGGTGGGGAGGCTTTTTGTTGAGAGTGACAGGCAGGCTGGATGAGCAAAGTTTAACCTAAATCCTTTCATTGATATTGGAAGTCATAAGCCTTCATATGACGCTGCCACATTCAACTCCCTGTGTGATCTGGAGCTCAGTAGCTTGTACTGCAGTGTGTGTGTGTGTGTGTGTGTGTGTGTGTACAGCGTAAACATTTTATGAACTGCAATGTCTGATCCATCCGTCTGTCTGGGCAAGAATGTCCCTTGATAGTAAAAAGAACAGCAATCAGGACAGAATTGGTCAATGCGGCATGTCTAATGGTGGGAAGATATTTGAAGGACTCGCTATAGACACAATAGTCTCTGTAAATAGCCTCTTTGCACCCGGAGTCTTATTGCAAACAGGTTCATTAAGGAGAGACATTCTGACACACAGCATCACAGTAATGAAAGTAGCTCTGTTTTTCTAATATTGTATCTTGCCACTTCAGTTATGTTGCTAGTACAAGATTTCCCTTGTGTTGTTGTATATTTCTCCAGAAAAAGAATCAGTCTTCATAGAATATACAATTATTTTGTACAGGAATGTATAACTCATACCTAAGATCCAGTCCTCCCTGTTTATGTGCACTAGTGCAAAAATAATTGGCAAACACATCTTCCAGACCAAAAGATTCCAGCACCTTCAATTTGTTGGGCTAGAAGATGTTGAACCAGAGTTATAATAAACTTTTAAAAAATGTGTAATGTTCAAAATAGATTTGTGATCAATCATAAAAGACAAAAAAAATTAGTACAGTTTCCCATGAGGTATAATTTTTTTCCTAGGGTTTTAGCCAACTCCATATAGTACTAGTTCAAAGAGGGGGAAAATGCAAAAGGCTTTCATCCAGTAAGCTTTACATATAACTACTATATGATGACTTAAGCTATTGGATTTTCTGCCTGTTAATGTACAGCATGAACATTATGAACAAGGAAAAAAAGGTTATATTGGTTTAAAAGTGGATATGGAAAATTTAATGTGCTCAAGTGGGAACAATGGCATATTAAAAAAAACCACTCATGACACAGATCTAATAATTCACTTGCCCCTGCAGGAGAAGGGTATCAGCTCTGATACTGGCTCATAGTTTATTTTTATATACACCCCTGGTCCCTGCAGTATACCCCATGTGTGGGTTCCAGAGAAAAGAAAGAAAATAACCTGTAGGGAAATCAGCCTGGAAACCTTTCATTAAATACATTGTACTTTGTATTGTGTCGTTCACAGAATCTTCAAGAAATAAAGGAAGGAAAAACCTGTTATCAGTCTGCATGTGTGAAATATTATATTTGAATACTATCATTTGTTTTAAGATTAAGGCTGAGGCTGCAGACATATTAGTTATTATTCACTTACTTCTAGTAGATAATGCAACAGGGATTTAAAAATTCTTTTTCCATTTCTAGTCCCTGCCATCCTCCCCTCTACCCACTATGGCAAAGATACCACTTAAACTTAACACTATGCTTGCTAAAATATTTTCATGTTAGAAAGGTTGCCTCTTTATAGAGGATTGGGGTGGTGAAGGAAATAAAATCAGTCTTAAATTGCTTGGTGGAATTTATCTGTCATTTAGCAAAAGATGCATTTCTAGGGAAAATCGAAGAAAGTGTTAAATACATTCTTTTATAAGAAAAATATAATGGAAGGAGTATAACTGTGAATAGTGACACCTTTATCAAGTTGAATGTCCTTTGGAGTGAGCCTTTGTCCTGTCATTATAGTTCATGTATTGCTGTTGGTGGGCTTTTAAAATCTGTAAACGTCTTATCTTTTTTGCTGACTATTCATGCAGGATATGCTAGGCGAGCCAACTGTGACACATATTCTGCCTATACTTGTAGCTGTCTCTTGGACAAAAATGAACACACATCTTAAAACTAAACCTTGGGTGCCATGTAGCAGTGTTTAATGAACTTCTGGGATAGCAGACATTAAGAGTTCAGTTTTGATCTCACATACCTGGGAGCACATTGTCCTACACAGTCTGATGAAAGATTTATTATTTCTGAAGTAACTTGTGTTGAAAACCTTCTTAAGTATAGACAGTTATAAGCCTATCACTCTCACCAAATTGATACCTTTTGTTTACACCTGTTAGACTCAGTGCCACCTCTTGGCCTGAGGACAGATATAGCACATTCCACTGCAGATTAACCTTGCTAAGAAAAAAATTCTTGAATGAATTGAGGGTGGGGTTTTGGAAAAATAGAGATGTATTCTTAGATGTAGAACTTCTCAAGTGAAACAGCCCTTGGGAGATGGGTCATCATGGTCATTGTGGTTAAACTCCTAATTTGGAGGTAGTTGCTTCAGTATTTATGTGGGTCATTGCAATTTTGGTTCTTTTCCTGCTACAGGAGCCTGTCAGTTGAGTTCTTAAGCCACAGACCAAGTCAATTTAGAGATGTTGATTTAGTAATTATGATTTGGAAATACCTTCTGATTGTCAATGAATTATTTAAAAAGTATCTTATTTTCCTAAGGTGGATGAGCTTTGGGGAGAGCTTTCTCATTACCACTATCTTCATTTTACCTACACAGAAGAGCACAACCAGCCCATCTCTATGGATATACAGGGTTGGCCGTGATCTTAAAGTGACAATGGATGGGCATCCACTGTCAGTTCTCCTGTATCTCTTAGTGGTCAACTCTCATATTCTGAGATTTGAACCACACTTTCCAGATTGGCATTGAGCCATGGGACCATGTTAGGTGTCTCTGCTGTTAAACTACTTCAGTAATAAATGAATTTTGTTTCTAGCCATGACTGCTGGGCCTAGCATTCACTCTGGGGCAAGTAGTTCATTGGGTGAACTGTCGGGCTGCAGGAGCCCCTGCAGCTCCTCCTCCCCCAGGGTCTGTGTAGGTTTCCCAAGGCCTCGTATCTCTGCATTCCCATAGGGCTCTGCTTATCCCAGAGCACTGAGTCAGAGCCTAAAGGCCCTGCTTCATTGACAGTGAAGCTACATCCACATTAGTCTAATAAAAGGTAGCAGATCTTGCTGTTATCAAGTGCTTATTGTGTGCCAGGCATTCTGCTAGATGCTTTACATATGTCACCATTTGTTCTTCACATTAAGCTGGTGAAATTGGAGGCAACTTCCCCCCATTTTAGAGACGAGAAAGCTATGTCACTAGTAAGGGTCAGGCAGCACTGGGATTTTTAGATCCAAGCCTGATCTCATTCCTAAGTCCACGCCCCTTAGTATTATTTGACATTACATGCCCTAAGCTGTATGGCTTCCCTGAGCTCCACTCCCTTTTCCCTTGGCTCTCATGTCTGTACAGTGACTCCTTCTTGTTAGCCAGTAGCTCTGTTAGTCCTTTCCCTAAGTGACTGGCATCTTCTCTACCAGTAACATGGGGGAGAATGATCCTTCTTCATTTTACCTGTTGTTGTAAAGAGTAAATGAGATAATGCCTCTGAAACTGCATGTTATTTATTGGACACCTACTTTATGCTAGGTACTGTGCCAGAACCTTCAGGACAGCAGTGACATGAGCATACATGGTACTCACCCTCATGAAGCTTGCAGACCTGTGGGCATGTCAAGACACTTAACACAGTTACTTAGTTTTGTGCTGCATGTCTTAAATCATATATAGATATTAAGGCCCAGTTAACTCTGACTTCAAGTTTAAGCCATGGCCTGAACGAGTACTAGACCTTTCTAGGGTCCCATTTGTAATGCTTAAAGAAAGCCCCTTGCTTTCTTTTGCATTGCTTGGACCCAGTGATTTTTACCCAATCCTCTTCCATTGTCCCCCATTTCAAGTTTCTAGCTCTCAGAAACCTGGGAGTTCTGCCCCTTACCTACTTCTCAGCTGCTTCTCCCCGCTCCCATTCTCCTGTCACTAACTGGGCCATTTTACCATTTCTTAGCATTTCCTGCTCTGCTTTCTGACTTCTCTGAAATTTAACTCCTCTCTTGATCAGATCTTAACTTCAGGTTATGTCCCCCTTTTGATAAATTTTTTAAGCACTTATCCTATTAATAATTTTGCATTTGTTTGTTTATACAGGCAATTTTTCTATTTCTCTAACTAGTCTGAAAGTTCTCTGAGGGTAGGGACCACTTCTCTGTCTAGTACCTATCCTAGCCACTTGTCTGTTCTCAAATATTAATTAAGTTAAATTGGATTTTTCCCCTCATCCTCTTCTCTGGATCAGCTCATTCTCTTTGATTTCTTTGCCTAGCATTTTCATTCTACCTACATGTCCGATTGGCCTACCAGACCGAACATATCCAAAGCTAAACACATGTCCCCAATTCTGCATTTCCTTTGATTCTTACTAAACATCTCCATTCTCCTCATCCAAACTCAGTTAACCTCGGTGCCTTGCCTACTCTCCCCACTTCTTACCATCTTCTGAGTAGGAAGATCTCTTAAGGAAAAGGTTCCGTAACATCTCATTACTTCCCCACCTTCACTGCTGCTGCTTGGTATAGGCTCTTACTAACTTCCTTGCTCATAATTCTCATAACCTGTCTCTTCACTTCCTGCCCCGATAGATCTGCTCACATCAGATTTTAAAAGTCTTGGTTAGCTACTGAAGTATTTACTAGTGAAATCATACCATGTTTGGGATTTACTTTAGAATTATCCAGTGGAGGCGGGAGGTAAGGGGGATTAGCAAGAGCGTAGGTGAAATAAGACTGACCTTGTGCTGATAATTGTTGAAGCTGGGTAGTGGGGCTCACATGGGATTTATTATACTATTTACGTTTGTATATGTTTGAAAACTTCAATAATAAAATTAAAAGATAAAACACAGTAGGTTTTGGCTTTATACTATCTATAGATAATATATGAACTTCTTGGCAGAGCATATAGCACTTTCACACTCCCTCCTCAGTGCCTTGTTTGGCTTTAGATCTCCCTCAACTCTGCAGTCTGACTACTCTGGAGCCATTTCTGTCCTCAGCACTGATTTTCCCCAAAGGCTCAGCTCTGCAAACCAAGCCTCCCTGCCCCAATATACTAGCCTGATTTGGGTTTTCTCTCCTCTATCTCTTAGCATGTACCTGCTTTAGGGCCTATCTCATTGTTACATAATTGTTTCCTTGTGTATCTCTGAGCAATCCGCCCCCCACCTCAGTTTTCTCCCATCACTGAGGACTGCCCAAACTAAGAAGGTTCTCCTCCCCACCCTCCGATATTTCAGTTCAACTAATACTCACTGCATGCCTGTTGAGGGTCAGGCACTTGAAGAAGGATTGAGATTTAATGGAATACTTACTGCTGGTCTGTAAGGTTTAGAGACTGTACTGCCCAGCTTTTGGGCTGACCTTGGCTGTGGATTCCTATCCCTCTCCTTACTACCAAGAAAGACCATCCCAGACTCTCATCTGGGCATGAGGCATTGGTCTTCAGAGATGCTTAGATGTTCAGATGTTCAGAGAAGCTTAGATAAACTGTGCTATACAAATGTAAGGTAGCCAGATAGTAATTAGCATGTCAACGTAAAACCCTTTTTCCAGCTCTTGTCTATTTTTAATGATGACTTTTAAAATTGTTAGGCTCTACATTTTCACATGTGAGATCTTTCCCCACCCCCACAGCCATCATTACTCCATAAACCTTGGTTGGGGGGGGTTGTTTTTGTGTGAGGAGAGCAACCTCCAGCCAGCCCTCTGCCAGAGCTCACCCTAAAGTCCTTCCACTAGGCTTTTAAGGTGAAGCAAAGTAACCTCCCCAAATTGTAGAATGTGTTTTATTTATTTCTGGCCACTTGATGATTCCAAATACCAATAGGACTCTGGAGCCCAGAGGTAAAAGTAGAAGATGTTTAAAAGATTCGAGAAATGAACTGATTTTTGTGGCCTAGAGAAGTGAAGACCAAGGTATGAATTAATCACTGTTTTCAAACACATGAAATAATTTTACATGGAAGGTGGTGCCAGCTGTTAGCCATTTGAGTGAAAATAAACAAAAGGACTTATATTGCAGCTGGAGGGATTTTAGTTAGATAGAAATTTTTCATTAAGTGGTTCTGGGTGGGAACTGGGTTCCCATCCCAGTAGATTGTTGATTTAGGTCCAGATTGGAGGGCAATGGGGTGGATTTGAGGAATTTAACCATCCTGAAAATCAGGCCTCAAGACTAACAAATCAGCAGCTGTGAATGTCCTTCGTGCTTAGAGCTGCAGAATGAGGATTCCCCTCATCCCTCCCACCTTCCCCCAAGTTGAAAGAAATTAACCTCAATTAAAGGAAATGGTGATGGATGGCTACAGAGATAAATACGCTATATCGCACAGGAAAAACTACATTAAAAGAACATTAAAGTTGGGACAGAAAGCACTAAAAGTGAAGAAACTCACAGTTAAGGTTGAAAAGTGATATCGTTTACATCTTTGCTAGTATGTAGACCTAACAGGACACATTAAGAAATTATGAGTATGCCCTGTTGTGCTAAGAAATAAGTTTTTTGACTTCACACACCAAGCTTAATGTACAGTTTCATTGCCTAGCTTTAATTAAGGGATCATTCCTGAATGATTATAGCCCATGGAAAAAAACCTGTTACTTTTACCAGAAGAGTTAGGTGTTTGTTTTAATACTTAGCTTTGGAGGAAGTCAGATGGTGATTCTGGGACTATGTGCATTTCAGTACCTGAGCGTATTTCAGCTTTTCTAAAGTCAAAAATTTTCTTTTGAATGGCACTAGTTTTGACAAAAATGTTAATACTGATAATATTGAGTAATAGTGTTTCCATCTGTATAGAGCAAAATTTAGCTTTTATGCCTTCCATTCCCAGGGTGGATTTTTGCTGCTCAAGAATAGACCTAAAATTTTATTTGTATATTTTAAGCAAATTATTCTTGCATTCTAGGGGCCTTAATCAGAATCAAATTCAGTCACATTTTGAATTCATAAAACCACATTGTGACACTAGAAAACCTCCTCTAATTGCTTTAAATTTTTAGCTAATAAGATTTGTCTGTTGATTGTCTATTTTTGTGTGTTTCACCATATCAGGGATAAAAATCCTTCAGATGGGTCTGGAATACTATGGTTTCCATGTAGAATATAACTAAATATTTACGTATGGTAGAGCTTAAACAGTACAAAAGCCAATCCTTAGCTGCTTCATCCCTTATGACTCCAGAGAGTTGTTACCTTTCCCTAAACCAAGAGCCAAGATGGAAGAAGATATCACCTTCCCCCAAATCACAGAGTATATGCCACAATAGTTTTCATGTGCTTACAGAAGAGAATCTCTCTCTCTCTCCCTTCCATTTGCTTTGGGGAGAATTTTGAGTTCCTTCATTGACCATAAGCTTATTTGGGAAAGGAGACAGTGGGAATTAAGCTGTTTCTGAAATCATTGAGCTGTGAAGAATAAATTGAATTTAATAAATTTAGATACAAATCTTAAAATTTGATTTTTAAAGAAGAAAGAGAATTTGATTTTTTTGTTTGTTTGTTTTAAGACAGGGTCTCACTCTCTTGCCTGGGCTAGAGTGTAGTGGTATCATCATAGCTTACTGCAACCTCAAACTGCTGGGCTCAAGCAATCCTCCTGCCTCAGCCTACCAAGTAGCTGAGACTATAGCTGCATGCCATCATACTCGGCTAATTTTTAAATTTTTTGTAGAGATGGGGTCTCACTATGTTGCTCTGGCTGATCTCAAACTCTTGGGCTCAAGCAGTCTTCTGGCCTCAGCCTCCCAGAGTGCTGGGATTATAGGTGTGAGCCACTATGCCCAGCTGAGAATTTGATTTCTATTTAAAAATATAGGTAAATAAAATCATGCCAACTTGTATAATTCTACATTAATAAACTAGCAGGTGGGTTAAAATGTTTTATTAGTAATTTTAAGGGAGGAAATGTGAGCTACAATTATTATATGAATTTTCTATTTGTGTTATATCAAAGGTAAGTCTTATAAAAGAGCCAGTGAAATTGCCCTAAGTGAAATGATTGTTAGTCAGTACAATTTATGGCATCTTGACTTAGGTAATATTAATTTGGGAACATGACAGGATATATACTCATGATCTCTTGTCACAGATTTTCAGGTTGAGTTACTTCTCAAATGAATGAGTTTGTGTCTCTGATTAATTTTTTAAAAGTTCAGGAGGCCAAAAATTCAGAGAGAGAGAGATTTGAAATTGAGGTCACTTTTTTCTGGTGGCTACTTTGGTGTACCATGAAAGGCTCTGTTTCTTAACACAGAAAATAAAATCTGTATTCCTGTTTGGAGTAATATAAATGTCATGCATCATCATAAGTATGCAAGCATGTTTTAAAACACAGTATTGTATGGAAGCAATTACTGGCAGTGAGTGAGCTACACACCCCAAGAATGGGTTGGGGCCAAAAGAATAAAGGTTTCTAAACAGAATTACTTTTGTGTGGGTGGGAAAGAGAACAAGGGTAACTTTTATTAGGAACCAATCCCAGCTCTTATTTTAATTCTGATCACATACTTGGTAACTCAAATAAATAATAAAGGGACTTCATTTAGGATGAGGTTTTTCCCCCCCTTGCTATCGTCTTCTTGGGGGGAGTGATTAGTTTTTATAGCAGGAGGGCATGGTAGACACAGATACTTACATGACCAATGCATGTATGGCTCTGCAGTTTTCAGATGCTGGGCCTTGGTTAAAGATGAGGTTGCTGCCCTTTGTGACATGATACTTGAGCATTCCTCTGCTGGGTGTGTTATGTTCATTTTTAACAGATTTAATGGGATGTAGGAAGGTTAGATTTCATTATTTGGAAGTAACAGGCTCTGCAGTTTTCTCCCACTCACCACTAACCTGGAGAAGACCCAAATGATAGGTTCGCCTTCCTGTCCCCTGCTGCATGTTTTGTTTGTTCTCTAACTTCACATAAAATAGCTATCATCTGCAGGTGATTTTGCATTGTAAAATTTAGAGGGGGGGAAGGTTAAAAAATGGAGTGTAAAGGAATTGTTTTATATAAAATCAGTTTGCTGACAGATTTTCTGGAGCCCTTTGTCCCTTATTGATAACAAATTTAAGTAGATCTCTTTTTGAAAGCTAGGGACACCATAACCCCCTAGCTGGAGAGTCATTTTGGGTTAGACTGCAGGTTGAGCTGAGCAGCCGTCTAAACAGCACAGGAACTAGCAGTCCCCTAACTGTTAGCAGAATATCACTGTATTGATGAGTGAGGCTTGGTCAAGTCACTTAACCTTTCTTCCTTGATTTTCTATTATGTAGACTGGAAATGATAATATCTGCCTTTGATCTCATAGGGATGCTTCAATCCATTAAAGTCATTAAAGCACTTTAAGTAAGGTATAAGGCACTAGATGCAAAGCATCTTCATTATTGTTATTATTACTGTTATTTTATTATAGTGCCATATACAAAGGGGGGCACCTTTTAATGCTAAATAGTCAAGTCTCAGAATGTGCTCTATGGACTAGAAGAGTTGGCAGGGGATCTTAAGAGGTCAGGTTATCTATCCCCATCCTCTTGTGACCAGGTTCTGTTCCTCCCTCCCTCTATCTGTTAGTTAGAGGAGCAAAAAGCAAAATAAAACTAAGAACACAAAAATGAAAATAGAAAATTAAGGCGACAGCTCTCCAGCTGTGGTCTACCTCCTATTTTCTTTCTAGGAGTCGCTGTTGATATTGAGCTTCCTAAAGTGGGAAGACTCTTGGTGCCTGTCTGGATGCTCATCTCCCCTTTCTGTGAAGTACATGCTCAAGGGTTGTGAAGTAGATTGTGGGCTTTGATTCATACCCACTTACAGCTTTCATTTTCTTTATTGTTTTGAAATACCATTTCTCTAGGAAAGAGAAAAAAATTTGGGGTAGGGTGGATAAAAATCTCTGAATATCTTTGGATTCCGTTCAAAGGCATTTTGTAAGAGTTGATTGTATTTTCTACATCAGCCTCTTCTGGCATTTCGTCTTGAATACTTCCTCCCTCACACCTCATATAAAATTCCAGAAGGCAGTGCACTTCCATATGGCCTTGGATGGCACCAACTTGATGATGTCCATGAGACAGTAGAAGATAAACCCTCACCTTCCAGAGTGAGGAGTTTGTTTCCTGGGGCACAGGTTCTTTTGATCTCACAGATGTCACTGTTCTAAAATAACCTACTCTGTCCTTTATCTTAACTTTCTGGAACTGATGAGGGTCACTATATTGGTTTTTCTTGGTTAAGAAATTGTGGTACTTTCTATATTTATTCTTTTTAATTTTTGATACTCTGAATACCATTACAAATTTTACTTTTACTACCTAATTTCTGAACCGATTACTCTCGTGTACCATCTATGTGTAACGTGGTAACATTTCCAGTTTTGTCAGCTACAAAGCACTGAATTTCTCAAACATGGGCTTTTGTAGTTAGATCAAGCTTAAGACAGTTGCCAGGGCTGGTGCAGTGGCTCACACCTATAATCCTAGCACTTTGGGAGGCCAAGGCTGGAGGATTGATTGAGCCCAGGAATTCAAGACCAGCCTGAGCAAGAGAAAGACCTCCGTCTCTACAAAAAATAGAAAAATTAGCCTGATGTGGTGGTGCACGCCTGTAGTCCCAATTACTCAGGAGGCTGAGGCAGGAGGATCACTTGAGCCCAGGAGTTTGAGGTTGCTGTGAGCTATGATGATATCACTGCACTCTAGCCTAAAGAGACAGAGCAAGACACTGTCTCAAAGAAAAAAAAAAAAATCAGTTGATTATTATGATCTGAAATGTGAGGTATTTCTTTTCATCAAAATATTATTCAAGGGAGCCTACAGATATAAGTACTGAAGAATTAAGAAACCACAAAATAAATATATAGATTGTTAAAAGCATATTAACTCATTATTTACTATTTGGTTTTATAACCCTTCTTCAATAACTAGAATCCTAAAGTTATAAGTTTGTTGCTTTTTAATTTAAATGGAATGATTTGCTTTTCTGACTCTCCCTTCTCCCCAAATTAGGATCTAACAATGGATTTTCTGGTATCGATTTATTTGTGTGGGACAATCTTAGATTAGATCATAGTTCTGTATTTAAGAATCACTTTTTGGGGGGGTGGGAAGAATACAATTACATGAAATTGGGATTGTTGTGGAAAATCAGGGACATATGTTTGCTGTGGTATAATATTAGTTTTTCAGAATCAAGAGTAAAACAAGTGAAATTACCTCTTAAATTGCAGCTGGCTGTTGATACCTCTATACCTGAAATAGTTTTTTCTTCTTTATCTTTTCATGCTCAAATGTGAAAATTCTTAAGTGCTAACAAAACTTTTTTTGTTGAACGTTGTCTACTTTTCTTTCTTTCTCCCTCCCCTCTCCTACCCTCCCCTATCTCCCTTCCCTACCTTCCCTCCCCTCCCCTATCTCCCTCCCCTCCCCTATCTCCCTTCCCTCCCCTTCCCTTCCTCCCTTTTCTTTCTTCTTTCTTGCTCTTTCTTTTTTGAAGAGATGCTACAGCACCTATTAATTATTCCCATTTCCCTCCCTTCCCCAAATTTCATGTTAGCAACTTCATTTTCTGTTAGAATTCAAATACAATTTAAACTAATTTCGCATGCCACCATCTCCTCTGTGTTTAGATACAGCTTTTAGGGGAGTTCACAAATGACTCAATGGACTATTATGATTTTCCTTTATTTCTTGCATAGTCAAACTGTTATCCTTGAAAGTGCCCTAGAACCAGTGGAGGTGGGGGCTGTAGGAATGGATGGGGTTAAAGCAGGTTATCAGGGATCCCCTGGTATTCATATTCCTATAGTTGATATCTAGGCTTGGATTTATCTTGGGTTGGACAGTTTCTTTTTTTCCCCACTATCAGGGCCTAAGGAGCATTTTTAGACATTTTGTCTAACTCCCCCTCCTGCTATTAGATCTTAAGGAATAAGATTTCGTCCAGTAGAGTTAAACTTTGAAGGATAACAAATCACTATAATATGTAAGTTTTTTCACTGTTACTGAGAATGTGTGATTTAGACTCAAAATATGGATGTCCAAATTATTAAACAACTTGGCTGTTTATGTTCCACCCAATAGAGTACATTTTTTTGAAAGTTACTGAATAGCAGTAGTATTTTGGTAAATACTAGTCACCTTGAGGAGGTTACATTGAATTTGTCTTTTCCACCTTAGTTTTAAAATGAAGCTGAGTACTTGATAGTGTACTTAGATGGTCTTTGTTAGAACACTCTCCTGTACTGCCTTCCTATATGGAAGTAGCATTATATATTTTTCTTGTTATGAAAGTAGTATGTACTTACTGCAAATAAAATTCAAAAAATACTTAGCTCATAAGAATTTCTGTCTCCAAAAATTGAGCTATTCTACGATATTTATGTGACTGTGGAATGCCTTCACAGATTTAAAATATATAGCAATAAAATCGAATTATATATAAATGGCATGGTTAATAATGATTGTTCTCTTGAAGATTGGTTTTTAAGCTATTTTTAGTATTCCTTTTTCCTCCCTATGTATTATTAGGGATATTAACACTGATTCATATCAATACTGGTAATTTCCTTTTCAGATTGAAAATTTATATTCTATCAAACTGATAAAATTTCAGAATAAAAAAAAGAATTAGGGAAAAATCTATTTGGTGGTTTTTCTGTCCCTGAAGTCTTAAAAACAACTATACTTTCTGTTAAAGTCCTTTCTAACATCTGTACAGAAAACATATTATCTCTGAATAAAACAAACTTCAGGTGTGGTCCTTGATTTCTGTGGAGAAAAATCTCTTTTCATAACAAAGTACAAAAATATTAAAAGCAATTAATGAAATAAGTTCCAATTCCAATTGCTAAAATTTTTGCTTGAAAATCGTCATCTTTATTATTGAAGTGTGAGATTATAGCCAGCTGTTGCGGCAGTAACCTGTAATCCATTTTTCTACGTTGCTTTTTTGGTGTGAACTGAAAACTATTAACCATGAAGTTAAGTGTTATAACTCACTTAGATAAATTAGTTTCCTGGAATTTATTGCTGGTAAAATTGGAACAGATTTCCTTAGGAATCTATGTTTATAACCAAAACATAAATTTTTACAGTAGAATACTTTCCTTATTCAAATGAAAGATAAGTAATAATTTTTTAAAAAGTTTGTGCATCTGCAAATGTAAATAAAACCAATCTATTCTTCAAAGACTGACCTCCCGCACTCCCTCCTTCCCTTTCTTCCCTTTAATTCAAATAGATTGGGGGTGGGGTAAGTGGTTTTGGGGATGTCTTGCTATGTTGCCCAAGCTGGTCTTGACTTCCTGGGCTCAAGTGATATTCTCACCTCAGCTTCCCAAGTATCTGGGATTCCAGGCTTGCATAGCAGTGTCCAGCCAATTCTTTAAAGGTTTTGATTGTGACAATAAGATTGATTGATACAGTGTGCCCTAGCACAATATTAAATTGGCAGATTTTACATACTAGAAAATTAGAAATACCATTAGTTCTCTGTGTGAGCATGCTAACCTGAAATTTTTGCATGCTCTGTGTGGTCAGTAGAATAATGGCCCTCCAAACCTATCCAACTTTTAAGAACCTGTGAATATATAACAGAAGGGACTTTGCAGATGTCATTAAGGTTAGGACCTTGAGATAGATACTGGGTGATAATCCTGGATCTTCTGTCTAGACTCACTCAATCTAATCACATTAAAAGTTGAGAACCTTTCCTAGCTATGGTGAGAGAGAGAGAAAGATGGCTATGCAAGAATGGTAGGAGAGATCCAACATTGCTAGTTTTGAAGATGGAGCAAGGGGGCTGCAAGCCAAGGAATGCTGGCAGCCGATAGAAGCTGAAAAAGGCAAGGAAGCAGATTTTCCTTCAGAGCCCTTGAAAGAATAGTGGCCTTGCTGACACCTTGATTTTAGCCCAGTGGGACCTGTGTCAGACTTCTGACCAACATGACTGTAAGATGATAAATTCATATTGTTGTAAGCTACTAAATTAGTGGTAATTTGTTCTGGTAGCCATAGAAAACTAATACACCTTGCTCTGTGTTTATAATTTATTGAATAAAGTTGTTATTGAACTTTAAATACTATAATGGAACAAAAGCTATTTGGTTACATATAAAATACTTAGCAATTTATAAGACTTCCTTATATATGGATTGGTATAGTTAATTTTGCTGTTAAATGACAGAGTGAATTAAGTGTGACCTTGCAACCATGATTTTTTTTTAAATCACGAGTTCCAGTGCTACTATTGTACCAGGGATATAGTAGGCATTCAATAATTGTTGGGAAAATGAATAAAGTTACATAGTCAACATTTGCATTAGCCATTGTTGACAATGAGGTTTTGAGAAATGAGCTTGAGGAAATGTAGGAATATAACTGCTTGTGTCATCTGAAGAAGTGTTCTCACATTTCTAATTCTGTTTCACATTTCTGTTTGCCAGCTGTCAAGGAATTGCTCAAGAGATTATTGGACTGAAATCCCAGGGCATAACTTAGTTCATCTTGGCCTTAATAAGCTGGGCAGCAGTGGTAGCCAAAAAGCAGTGGTGAGGGGAGTTCTTAATCTTAAGATAATGGGTTCCTATTTCATGAGTCTCAAAGTGACAGGATTCAAGATGTTATACCATATAGCCAGAAATTTAAGATTACAGTAAATATATATAATAGGCAAACCAACATGATTTTTAAATGGCTTTTAAGCTCCTTTTCTATTTTCACTGGATAGTATGTTGGGACATTCAATCATAAGTATTGAATCCGTTTGTACTAGGCACTGGGGATAGAAGTTCAAAGAGCCCTACCATCACAGTGCTTATTGACCCATAAGGAAGGTGGACATTAAACAAATAATTACAAGTACTTAGAAGCAGTACAGAGTGCTCTAGGAATGGATAATACCTCTTGTTCAGGCAAAGAAACCATCTCTGAAGGCAAGAGAAAGTTCAGGAATGAGGAAAGGAAAAGGCTTTAAAGCAAAGAGAGAATGTCTGAAGCAGAGGGAAAATCTGTGATCACTTGAGAAGGTCAAAGGATAAAGCTGGTTAGGTTGGCAGAAATCAAACCTTATAAGGTCCTCTTAAATGATTTTGGAAACTCAGCTGTAATTTGGAGAATGGATTAGAAGGGAGAAAAGTAGAATGCAGGAATCTGAGGTAGGAGCCCATTTCAGTTGCTAAAAGATGATAGTGTGTACTAGTGTGCTAGCCAGAGGAATGGAGAGTAGATGGATCCAGAGATATTTAGGAGATAGACTAGAAGGATTTAGAGATTGACTGCATCTAGGATGTCAGAGTTTATTGGGGAAATAAAGAGCCAACCAACAAAAGGACATAATCCACACAGAAGAGAGAAAGAACACAATTTATTATTGAGTAGATATTAAAAGATTTTGCACTTGTGTAAGCTCAAAAGTGACTACAAAGTTGGGGACAAAAATCTTTCACAGTTTATACAGAAAAGCAGAAGAATGCATATTAACTTTGCATCTCCTTGAGAGACAAAGGCTGTCCCTTGTGACAGTCTTCTGTGCATCTCATGAGAGACATCAGAGCTAATCCCAGAGGTTCGCTTTTTACATAGCTAGAGTTTGTCACATGACCTTGGTGATATCTCTACATTGTAAGAACTGGAGACTGGGCTTCATCCCTAGAGAGTTTTATTTCTGTTAAAGTTAGTTTAAGGACTGAGATTCACTATGTCTCTAAGGGAAATACCCTTAAAAATGAGGAAGAATAAAATGGTCTTTTATAAATGGAGAAAATCATTTTCCAAGCCCTTAATGGCTGATGGGGCCATTTGCTGAGGTGGCAGTTCTGGAGGAGAAGCAAATCTGAGGAGTAATAAGGTAGACAGTTGTGAAGATGTCAAATTTGAAGCTTCTGTTAGACATTGCTCTGGAGATGACAGAAATGCATTTGTAGCATAGAAGAGATCTAGGCTGAATACAGGGATTTGGTGGCCACCAACAGACAGTTGGTACCTAAAGTCTGGGAATAGACTAGGTTGCCTAGTGACATGGAAGGGTATGTGGAGAAGAAAGGAGGAGATCAGGGGTGGGGAGGAGGTCATGTCTTTGCTCGTGTAATCATCTGAGTAAATTGCCCTGAGTGGTTGGTACTGAAGTCATAATTGTAGCAATGGTCAGCATTTTCATCTTTTTACTATTTTTCCTGGGTAATATAGCTGAAAATTTAGGTCACCCACTCTTGTACTCTAGACTTCTGCCTTTTTCCATTAATAAGCATGAGTTCAGAGGTGGTTTCTCCCCACCAACTCCCCTCCTTTTGTTTGTTGATTGCACATTCTCTTCAGGCTCCTGGGTCTCCTCCTGACTGTTCCGCACCCAGGCTCCCTCCCGACCCTCTCCTTTTGAGTCCACGTGTCCTCTCACACTGTCTTGCTCTCTCTTTTTGAGTTGCTTATTTGGAAATATTTTCAGATGTTTCCACACGTAACTTTTAGATGTTTATTCCCCTTCACAGAGTTAGAAATTCTTTTACTGGTTTATTTATTTGGTCTGGAATGTGTCAGGCTTTGAGGCCACAGCACAAATGCTTTGCTCTCCCTTGAGAGTGGGCAATATGTAGAGAATGGCTTTGTGGATTAGAAGTGGAGGTGAAGGGGGAAGTAGCTTCTTGGGAAAAAATACCTGACTGTGGGGCCCAAGTGCTTCTTGGGTAGATGCATTTAGTGATTATCTTAGTGAAGCAGTTGCTGCATATTGAAAAAGGGATGGCTTTTTGCACCTATACCTGAAGGCAAACTGGAAAATGAAATACGGGTTGAGGGGAAGACCTTTCTATTTGTATTTGCAAAAAAATTTTGATCTGGGTTAAAAACTGGGACCGTTTTTGCTCTTTATTATATTGGACAGTTCACTTTGCAAGTTTGTTGGGTTGAGGGCAATTTTCCTGAATCAGACTCATATATTGGAAATCCTGCTCTTTTTGAAAGAGGTAAAGGTTCTTATACAAAGACCCTTTTGCTAACTGTGTTTTGGCAAATAGAAAAAGAGGTAGAGATGGCATTCGAGAACATCATTTAATGATGGCTGGTTACTATGAGCTAAAGATAAATACACACAAGAGTAGGCAGCGATGACTGGACAAAGATTTTACCAACTGGCAGTGTGAAATATTCGGTAGACTAACAGTTTTAATGGCTTTATCTTAGACAGTTCTGTTGCGAAAGTGTTGGTTAATAATTCACCCTTCCCGAGAGGCAGAAGCAGCAATCACAGGCTGTAAGCAGGCACTCTAGGGCTTGTCGCTTTGCTGGAGCTCCTCTTGGCTGGAGCCAGGAGCCCTGTTGGTTGTGACAGGAGTACCAAGTGTCTGCACTTTGACATATGGAAGCTTGAAAGAGCTAATAAGGCAGGGACGTTTGGAGTGATTCACTTCAAGTGATAGCTAAAGTAATGGATTACTGTAACTACCCATCTGTTATACATCAAAAAGAATATAACTCTATATTTTTTAAAAGTTTATTTTGAAATAGGGTAGAGTTCTATATGGAAGAGGAGGTCATGGTAGAAAAATAGATTTTATTTTTTAGGAGTATTTATGAAGCTTCAGAGAAGGGACAAACTGGGCTTGCTGATTGATACCTGGAATATGTTTTTATTGTCTAGTAAAATATTAGCTGCAGCTGTCCATGTAAGACTTACCTGATGGCAGTGTGATCCATAATGTTAAAAACCCAAAGTCCATTACCCCTTGCCATACGATTTGTTTGATTCAATAGTGAACACAACTCCACTGTAGATTTAAGTACTATTTATGTGAATTTTATTTCCCTGTTTAGTCACTGAATCATATTGTAGTGTTGGCATGGTAAGTTTTGTAATTTGTTTTCCTGTGTGAAGAGTGCTTTTCTTCTACTAAATGTTCACTTCTGCATACTTTTTTCAGTTAGGCATTATGTCATTACAAAGATTTACAGTTATTTAATAATGATTTATTGTAGTAATTTATTCTGCCAGCTGTGGCACATTTTCAGTGGAATTTGTAAATCAAATTTATATAGAAATTTACCAGGACATACATTTCAGGATTTAATAAAATATACTCTTAAAATCTTTTTGAAGAGTGTAATTTTATGTTAGCACATTTGGGATTAAGCTTTACCTTCACAAGTGTTGTTAATGTTCAAACTCTGCTGTGTCTGTCTCACAACCATTGAAAAGAGGAGGCTATGAGATCTGTTAAAATAAAACACACAGTTTCAGGCTATCCACTTTGCTTTCAGACCATTAGTATCATGTTGTATTTGACCTGGGGTGTTCACATAATATTAAGGGACATGAAAACATCTTGACATTAGGCTCTGTGCAGTTCCGTAAGTTTTAATCACTATCCGGAATCATAACTGAGAGTGGACCTGGTACATTGTATTCATTTAGAAGCCCTAGGTGTCAGATTTTGTCCCCCTTTTTCAGAACCCACTGACTACTGACCATGTGGAATACATTTAGCTTTAGCTAGTTTGTCAGCTCACACTCTTCCGGCAGTTTCTTTGTTATGTACAAATACAGCAGGTTATATTCTCTTTTTCTTTCTCTTTTTAAAAAAGATAGTTGAGATTTTGTTTAACTGATGTGTGTTCAGAGAGGGGTAGAGTCTAGAAAAAAAAGAAAAATGCCAGATTCCTTTATAATTTGTATTTTTTAAAAAATCTGGCAATTCGAGAGACTCTTTAAAATGTGTGCTTGCCGAGTGATTTTTAAAAAAATGACTTGTTCCTTAAAAGTGCATAAGGATTTTAACTCTAAGACTAAGCTACTAATTCACAGCTTCAGTCAGCTAGGTATTTTGGGTACAACTGCATGAAATGTCTCATTTGGCTTACTACTGCCCCCCAAACACAGTGACTTCATTGAACAGTTGTTTTAAGATTGTGAAAATATGGTCTAAATGTGCCTTGAAGCTGAAGTTTCAGGTGATACTTAATTGTATTTAAAGCAGTAGACTTTGGACTATCTAAGATGGAAGCGAAAGCATTTGAAAATATTGCAGCCTCCAATTTTTCATAGTAGTTTGTCTATCATGTTTAGGTACTAACAAAACAGAATGTAACAAAAACAAAAAGAGCCAAAACAACTTACCATCTAAAATGTAAATCCCATTTAGCTTCTTTTTGGGGGGGGGGCTGGGAGCACAAAATGTGACAAAATGAACAGTTTGTCATCTGTTCTCTTATTTCCTAAAAGACCTAATTTTTAAAAATATTCTTAGAAACATCACACAGCAGTTAATTTTGTCTTTAAATAGGAATTCAAGTTACAGTACATTAAAAACTGGATCTTTATTTTATTAAAATAAAATAATTTTAAGAATCATTAAAAATATACATAGTATTGTGCACCATAATTGAGTTTTAATATTTCTAGAAAAACTATTACAACTTTTTATATGATTTGTGACTCTTCATAGTGTTTGATGTTTATTTACTTTTATTTCGAGAAAAATAAATCTGCAATGCAAGGGAAATTGGGAGATAGGGAGACTTCTTGAAAGGGAACAAAGATGGAGTTTTCTTAAAAGAGTTCATTGCTGATCTCTTAGATATGGTACCATGTTTCCTTGAAAATATTTAGTGCTTGTATGCTGAAGAGATGGAGAAAGATTGAGCTCTTTATTTTACATTTTTTTCATCCAGTGTACAAGTGCTTAAAATATACTAGGTATTGTTACCAAATTTAAGTGCAATAGGAGAGTATATTTTGGAAGTAAGTTTTCACAGTTTTGGACTTAGTTTAGACCTTAGCAACATTTTCAGTTTTTTCTTTAGGCTTACCTGGAAAAGCTTTCAAAATAATACCAACTTGGAACTTTGGAAAATAGTCATAGTTCAAGGATGACAGATAAGCTTCATCTTTGGGAGAATTTTGACTGACTGGTGATGAATGCTTTGAGAAGCTGAAGTGGGTCAGAAGAAAGAAAAAGTTCTGTGCTCAATTGGCAATGCCTGCCATTGCTGTCAAGAAGCAGTCAATGAAAGCATCCGCTGAATTTATCTCCCTAGCATAGAAACTCCTGAGTTATTATAATCATTCATTTATTCATCCTGTGTTGTTCATTCAGCCAAATTTCTTGAACACTACTGAATATGAGTCAGCATGCCAAACAGGGTAAGATTATAGATGTAAAACAGACATGAATTTGCTTTCAAGCCTTGAGGAGTACGAGGCTTAATTGTTCATTAACAAAAACATGATAGGGATGATAGCAGTTTTGTGGAGAATGTATTATGGTCTAATTCAGAGATACTGAATGTGAAGCCTAAGTAAGAAGAATATTCAGTTGCAGAAATCTGGCAGATTCTAGAGCTTGAGAGATCACTTGTACTTGCTGATTGGGTATGCCAGGCATTCTGGAGCGATGCCCATTCCCATCTGACATGGATAGATGATCCCCTTGTCTATGTATAACATCTCTGTATTGCAAGGCAAAAGTAGTAGGTGCTGTAGGGGGAAATGACACTACCAGCTTAGAGGCAAGTAGTGAAGCCGTGTGCTGTTGGATGAGATGCCAGTGAGGAGTAAGTGGTAGAGAATTGAAGATAAGGCTTAATTTTAGTGTTTAACCATTTTTTAATTTCAGAAATATTTTTAGGTACAGTTTTTTTTTTCAGGATATTATGAGGGTACAAACATTTTGGTTACAGTTTATGTCTTTGCCTCACCCAAGCGAGGATTAGAGGCATGCCTTTCCCCTCTTCAATGCTCACCGCATCCGTTAGTTGTGGGTTTACCCCCCCCCCCCAACCCTCTAATCCCTGGAGAATATTGCTACCGTGTGAGCACCATAGTGTTGATCAGTCAGTGCCAATTTGGTGGCGAGTACATGTGTGGAGCTTATTCTTCTGATCTTGTGATACCTCACTTTGGATAATGGGCTCAGGGTCTATCCAGGAAAATATAAGAGGTGATAGGTGACTGTCATTTCTTATAATTGAGTAATATTCCATTGTATACATATACCAAATTTTAATAATCCACTCATGAATTGACGGGCACTTGGGTTGTTTCCACAACCTTGCAATAGTGAATTGTGCTGCCATAAACATTCGAGTGCAGATGTCTTTATTATCGAAGGTCTTTTGTTCTTTTGGGTGGATGCCTAATAGTGCTATTGCTGGATCTAATGGTATTTCTATTTTTAGCTCTTTGAGGTATCTCCATATTCTTTTCCACAGAGGTTGCACTAATTTGCAGTCCCACCAGCAGTGTAAGAATGTTGCTGTCTCTCCACATCCTCACCAGCATTTGTTGTTTTGGGATTTTTTTGATACAAATATTTTAATTGTATAGTACATGCATTGATACATATATATAAAAATATCAAATTATATCTAATGCATACAATTAAGTGTTAGTCTTAGGAGATCTCTCCTCTACCATTTTTCCTAACTAGAAATCATGTAATTATCTTTAACTTCTTTTCTCTCAAAGCTAAAATTCATTTAGGCATCAGTTCTTGTTGATTGTTTAAAAAACAAAACAAATCTCTAAATTGTTTATTTGTTTCTCAAAGCTACCTAGTTTAGATCCTCATGTTCTGTGGTAGGCTGCCAATTTTCTGTTAGTGTCTACTGTAGTTTCAAGTCTTTGGATACTTTTGGTGTAGACACATAGAAAACCCACAAACTTTCTTGCTCTTGGAGCTTACATATTACAGGGGAATATTTGAATACAAAACAAATCCTCTAATACTTCTGCGTTAGGTGTTTTTGTTTACTGATACATCCTGCACACTGTGTTCCTAGATGGAACATAACTTCCATTATTTTACTTCTCTGTTCAGAATTGTAAAGTCTGTATTTCATGGCCTCTATAATGTACTTCTTTCTAATGTCATATCTTATTAAATAATATCGTTCACCTACCCAAGGACCAGTGCTTAACACTTACTTTTATTCATGTTTCCCCACCCATTTGGAATGCTCTCTTCTCTTTGCCTTTTGATAGTCTCCTTAGCCCAAGAAACTCAGCTCATATTTCTCTTTTGATTAAATTACTTATGCTTCCAGAAGTATTGAAGCTAGTAACACATGTACTGACTTGCGGCACTTATGTTTTAGTAAGAGAGAGCAGTTATTTACATCTTTTATTTAACTTGTGTGTTTCTGTGTAGTCTTTCCAACTATACTGCCAATCAGGTGAAATTAGAGGAACTTGTCTTAAATATAGCACTGGGTTCATAGGAGCACAGGTGGGAACCAGGCAGGGACAGTGCTTTAAGCATTCTGGAGAGATGCAAGAAAGCTTCCAAACTTAGACACCAAACTTCTAAGATAGTCATTTCTCTATATTTTGCTTAGAACTTGAAAATTCCATTTGGTTGTCAGGGCCACCATCATATATTAAATTTGTTTTGTTCTATTAAATGCTAATAACATATACATAGCTTACACAGAGAAGAGAAATTTCCCTCCTTAGAGGCAATTTCTATTTACCACAGTTTTTTTTTTCTGTTTACCAGATTCTTAAAGGTATTTTTAGAAATAGCTTAGCCAAAATACAGAACTATTTGCTACCTCCTCCTCCCAGTTTTTCTTTTCTTCTTTTCTTTTCTCTCTTTCTTTTTTTTAGAATATAAATGTTAGTACACTATATTTACTGTTCTAGATCTTTTGCTCATGATTTATTTCTTATTAGTTTTCTCATTCTTCTTAAAAACTACTTAATATTCCTTTGGAAACGCTCATTATAAAATAAAACAGCAAATTCTAAAAGTGAGAAGGCAAACATTGGATATACAATAACTAAATACAACTAACTACAAATGGATAAAATGGTAGAACAATAAAAATTTTAATTATCCAGAAAGATATATTGGCCAGGCGCGGTGGCTCACGCCTGTAATCCTAACACGCTGGGAGGCCAAGGCAGGAGGATTGCTTGAACTCAGAAAGAGACCAGCCTGAGCAAGGGCAAGACCCCATCTCTACTAAAAATAGAAAAATTAAATGGATGTTCTGGCATACACACCTGTAGTCCCAGCTACTTGGGAGGCTGAGGCAGGAGGTTGGCTTGAGCCCAGGAGTTTGAGGTTGCTGGGAGCTAGGCTGACGCCATGGCACTCTACTAAAGGCAACAGAGTGAGACTCTGTCTCGAAAAGAGAAGGGGAGGGGAGGGGAGGAGAGGAGAGGAGAGGAGAGGAGAGGAGAAGAAAGAAATATCCTGTTTAAAAACATAGGGTAATATGTATCACCTTTTAAGAAAATTCTTGTCTAAAATAGTAGAAACCTGGAAAGGCAATGCAGGATATCAGGATGAGCACATATTTTGAAATCAGACCAACTTGGTCTTGAATTCCCACTTTGACATTTTGTTAATAATGTGTAAGATTTTGGCCAAGTGACTTAACTCTCTTAGCTTCCATTTCCTTATGGTAAAATGAGAATAATAATACCTATCTCATAGGACCTGTGAAGAACAAATGAAAAAATATTTTATATTTTGCCCAGTGTCTGGCACATAACAATTGTATCTCTTATAAAACTTTATCACAATGCCTTGTATTATATATAGTAGGAAATCCAAACTTATGCATAGATTTATTTTCTTTAATTCTTAAGAATCTGGCTTGATTTTCTTCATACGTTTAACCAAAATCCTCAAATCTTTAGAAAGGAGTACAAGGATGCATACTTGGTCATTTGCACCATGTGAAGATGCCCAATTTGGCCAAATGTCAGTAGCTCAACCAGTGATTATGCTTATAAAAGTTTAATAATCAATAGCTTCAAGATACATTTTTTGTTTTTTTCCATTGTGTGATGTTTTTGTATATTTAAAAAATTGAAAGAATTTCAGATGTTTTAGCATCTTTTATTTAGAAAGTATAATTCTTCTTCCATTTAATGGATTTTAAAAAAATTCTAAAAAAGCTTTTAAAAAGTTTAATAACTGGTTCATGGGGTTAAATGTGGGGAGCTCTGATGTTCATTGTTGTAGATATAAGTACTCTCAACATGGCCCATTTTAGGTTTCCAGTGTGAAGTCAACTGGCTTGTAAAATTCCTGAAAATTTAATAGTCAGTGCTGGTATACGACTGGATTCTGAACCCTTCGGACAACTGCTTTTGTACTCTGGTATAAAAGCACTTTGGGAGATCCGAGCCCTGAAAAATGGTCCAGTCTCTGCCACCAGCTAATTTTTTGACTTTTCCTCAGTTTCCTTGATTGTATAGTAAAGCAGTCTGATCAGTTTCCTAAAATTGTTTTGTACAGCATTATAATTCCACGTAGATATCTGCATCTGCAGGGTAGATGTCTCAGGCAGCTGAGGCCAAGGGGCCTAGTCTTTCTATTTCTTGTCCCTTATATACAGTGTTAATGTCTTTTTAAAAATGGTCTCTCCTGGTTAAAAGCAAATATATTTGAGAATCACTGTTACTGAAATAACTGTCACAAAGCCCATCTCTGTAATTGTAGCAGAGGCTCTGATATAGTCATGGGTAATGGATTTACTCATTCTTTATATATATTACCAACAATATAGGGTTTAGGAAAGTGCAAAAGGGAACATTTCAGTGTTGTTTTCATCAGAGGTAGACATAATAGAAAACATTTTTGGTATTTGATATTTTATTTAAATGAGACTTTCATTTATGTGTGAATGAATTCTCCATATATGCCATGTTAATACAGAGTGACTTAAAGGCCATGGGTCACAAACTCAGATGGCTATAGTGACCAGCAAGTAAAGGAATTGAGGGAAACAGCTGAGGTATAAAACAATGGAGAGTAGTGGAGGCTCTGCCCATATGAGTGTGCATGCTAAAGAGAGTAGCTTCTACTCCATCCCAGCTGATTTTTTGTCATGAAGGACTATAGATATCTCTTGCCCTATCATTAGTTTCTTGACACCTCACCTTTGCCTCTCCCTCCCCACCCCTCAGCAGCTGAAAATCCATATTTTAATTTAAAAGTTCTTGAGTTTTGCATGTTGGCCATTAATTAAACACACATGCACACTCATATACTCTCACTTAGGGAGCCAAGCAAAACACATCTGAAGCCAAACTTGGCCTGTGGGCTTCTACTTTGAAATCTCATATACATATGCAGCAGCTAATATTGATTGAGTGCTTATGTGATAGGCACTCTTCTAAACCTTTTGCACTGATAAAGATATTTAATCTTCACAACAATTCTATGAACTAGTACTATTATTTCCATTTTAGAGATAAAGAATTTTGGCTAAGTAACTTGCTGAGGTCATAGGATTAGTAAAAGCTTCTGCAGGTATTGAAACCCAAGTAATCTCAGTGTAGAACTTTGGCACTTAACTACTGGTCAGAATTGACTTCTTGGGTGTATCTCTTCTATATATTCTGTAATCACACAAAACATAAATAACTGGAATATAAAGAATGGATAGAGATTATTATCTTATATTAGCTCATTAGTGTTCAGTGATACAGTTTTGTGTATATGTGGGCTTGATATGATGAAGCCCTGGAATACTATGTGCTTTCACACTTTATAAGATTTTTCTGATAAAGCTCACTGAGACCAGTGTAAAAGTTTCACAGGGAGTTTATATTTCTCTTTGCTCAAACTAGACATCCTGAGCTTTGGGGCCAACATTGTCTGTGTCCAAGGGCAAAAGTTCTCTTTCTTCTTGTTGCCATATTTAAACCCCACCCATGGAAATGCTCCAAGTCCTGAGTGATGATCACTTCCTCTGTGCAAGGGTATGAAGAATAAAAGTAAATCTAGCAGGAGGAGTAAATCCCAAAAGACAGAGATAAGTACTTGAGGTCAGAGACTGAATCTTTTATAGTTTGTCTACATACCAAACTCATTAATATGAATCATCATCTTAGCAGTAGTGGTCGTAGTAGCAAAAGTAATACAAGAAACTAGTCCTCATAAGTTTTTACATCGGTTTTCATTATTTCTAGGATTTGGGAGGTCTTTTTGAGAAAGTGATGTGAAATCAAGTCTCTCTCATATTTCTCCTTTATTTCCCACTTCTTTTTTCTACTCACATAAAATATTTTTTTCAACCTTAAAAATTTCAGGTTATAGGAGTAAAACTATAGGACACTAGGAAGAAAAATGAAAACACTGTGAAGAAAGTCTCTATATTTATCAATTTAGGTTTTCCCCCTGGGGAATTTTGGAACCCCCTTTGATACTATAAACCTCTTTATGGTTTATTCACTTGGTGTAGAATGGGGTAGGAAAAAAGAGCCAGTCCATCTGGCAATATTCTTCTCAATACTCTATACCCATCATGTGAATGGAACGAACCCAAAACTTTCATTTTCAGAACTGTATCTCAGCCCCTGGCTCCTGAAGAAAACCAGTGTGGTTCAGATGTGGGATGGGAAGAGTGGTTTGCATTGGCATCAGCCTTGCGGGTGCTTTGGGGCTGGAGCACACACAGCTGTGGGTTACAGATGCTTGCTTGCCAGTATTAATGTGGCCAACATGTGAAACCATGGCACCCACAATACTACACAAAGGTCCACGCCTCTGATAGTTTGACAAATAACTCCTAGCTGAAGAAATTTCTTCTTGAAGGGCTGGAATACATTCTAGAACAGAAGGTCCTCTTTGAGAAGGCAAAGAGATGACTGATGATGTTGGACAGAGCATCAGGGACTGTCTCATAGAGTATCTACAGGCTTGGGAGCTTAAATCAAAAATAGATAAAAACACTGCTTTAAATCTTAGATTCATAAATTCCAAATTTTATGCTGTGCATGTAGTAGAAAGCTTGTACACTCAAGTCATTGTATTGTTTCTTTGGAGATGTCAAGGGCAAATTATTAGTGGTAGTTGTCATCTGGCCTGACTCAGGGTGTTTTAGAAATGTTTCTACCAATTTTTATTTCCCTGAGCTGTCCCCAAGGGTGGTAGGACCAGAGGAATCTATACACAAGAAAAAGAAAATGAGCATGGGTTTGGTTGAGTGGTGCTTTCTTTGTAAGTTTAATAACCAGGACTCTTTTCAGGATGTAAGGATTTTTGTCCCTTCTCACTCATGAGGCCCGTGCTTCCTTCTACCAAACAGTACACTTGAGGGAGCTGGGATATTTCTATCCCCCATTTAGTTAGTGAGAGTTTTCTCATTCAGGTATAATTGCCAGTGAAATAGTAGCTTATAAGTATCCAGAAGTTAGTTTATTGACTCTTATTGCACTTCTGAGCACCTAATAAATAATTTATTAGTCTGATGGATATGTGGCTACCTAACTATGGGGCATGAAATATGCACTGTTTTTCTAATACACTGTAGGGAGACCTGTTTATAAAGTATTTAGTATTGGTTTTATAATGCACTGTTGACAACAGGAGACCACGAAGCTCAAAGATCAATCTTACTTTGGCCCACAGTATTAATGCTGCTTTATAAGGCTCTATGACAGGTCACTTAGAAAGTGGTCCTCACATAAAGGACTCTCTTTGAAAGGTGCATATAAAGGACTGTGTTTGGAAGGTGGGCTGTAGGTGCTGCCGGCACTTCCAGTGGAGGAATGTCTTTGTCCATGTTCCTGAGGTGACGCTTTGGTGAATGCTGATGTTGGCCAGGTGATGGAACCCATCATTTCCCTGTTCTCTAGAGGGATTCTGGACTAAAAGTGCTGAGTTCCGCTAATGCAGCCTCCACTAACTGGACAGAGAATTGGTGTGACTTTGGACCACAGTTCAGTTCTGGAGACAGGAATCAGGCAATCTTGGCTCTCTTCAGCTTTGTCTCATGTTTGTTAATGAAATTATATTCTTCCACATTTCCTACTATGTCATTCAAATCACATATGTGACATAGCATAAAGTATTTTGATTTTTGTTTGCTTTGGGGAATTTCCTTAGCCAGGAATAAATTCATAGACATTTAAAAAACTCCACATAATAAGCACTTAGAATTGGGGCACTCCTAAATAAAGATGAAATAATTTCATCCAAAGTAAATTCTCAGTGTTTTATTTTATTTTATTTATAAGAACTACATACTATGGGAATGCCATATAATGGCAATGATTTACAACATACTATTGCCTATTAGGGTGTATGTTTTGGAGCAAGGCATTTTTCTCCTTTTATTAAGAACTTTTTTGCTGGTTCTAAGTATTTCACTTCCCAAATTGGGAACTCTGAACTACACTTTTTGAACCCAGTCAGCTTGCTTGTTATTTCTCATGCTTTTTTGGGAACCAAGGCTGTGTTCTTTCTGCTATTTGCTGTTTCTTTTATTCATTTCTCATTCATCCAGAGTTCCATTTTACCCTCTCCAATTGGACCAAACTTTTTCTACTCTCTAGTGTTCCTTGATTTCTTCCTATCTTGTCGCCCTTAGCAGGTAGCCTCATCTTTAACTTTTCTAAGATGATGATTTCTTTTGTGCAGCCATCATTTATTGAGCACTCTGTTAGGCCATGGATTACCAAAGATAAACTCTGTCCCTTTTAACAAGTGCACAGTTTAGTGGGGGAGATTGGTAGTAAATTGGCTTTCTAACATCAGCGCTCTTAATATACATCTTTCTTAACTGTAGAATTTTTCTTTATCTCTTACCTTGGGGGCACCCTTTTCATTTGTGCTCTTGATCACATTCTCTCCTAGGACCCTTTTATATTATTTCCCCTTTGCCTTAGATCTTCAGTATCTTTTTCTCTGCTGGCTTTGTCCCCTTTACCTATGATAGTCTTGTTTTTCCTGTAATGAAAAACAAACTGTCAACTCATGAACACAGCTTCTTCTAGGCCCTGCTAAGTTTTCAGACCACCTTTCTCTTACTTATTTTCTTTGCCAAATTTCTCCAAAGAATGTTGTATCTTTCTACCTCTTTGTCTTTATAATTTGCTTACTTCGAGAAATGTGGATTCTATATACCTAGCAGTCTACCAAGACATCTCTCTTATGACACAAGGTATAATTATAAATTATTTCAGTCACAAATATGTATGAACAATGGTATATTGAACACCTACTTACCCAAGCTTAAGAACTAATAATGTATAAAAACATCTGAAGCCCTGGGTTATCACTTAAATTTATTTTCTTATTTTTTAGAGATGGGGTCTCACTCTATTGCCCAGGCTGGGGTATAGTGGCACAATCATAGTTCATTGCAGCCTCAAACTCCTGGGCTCCAGCGATCCTCCTGCCTTAGTCTCCTGCGTAGGTGGGACTATAGGTGCATGTCATCATGCCCAGCTAGTTTTTAAAAAATTTTTCTAAGGACTGAGTCTCACTATGTTGCTCAGGCTTGTCCTGAACTCCTGGCCTCAAGCAATCCTCCTGCCTCAGCCTCCCGAGTCACTGGGATTACAGGTGTGAGCCACCACACCTAGCTTCGACCACTTAAATTATGTTGTTTCATTGACCCCTCCCATCTTCAAACACTATTCTGATTTTGGTATTTATCATTCCCGTGCACTTTTTATTGTTGTTCTTACTGTATTACTACTACTTACTACTACATTTGGCTTTACTATACTCTAAATGTAGTATTGTTTTTGAAAACATTTGAAACTCTCAACCATCCCACCTCCTGTAAACTGTTTCTTCCTTTGTCTTTCAGATCATTGGACAATCACAATACTTCTGTTAATACTGCTTTTCCTGTCTTGTCCCTCAATAACCATCGATACCTGCTGAGATGCTCTCCTTGGCCACCTTGTTTTACCTCTTGTGTCACATCTGTGTAGATGGCTCTCAGATTTGGACTCTTTACTTTTGTCTTTTCACACTTCAGTCCATCATGCTGTTGCCAGATAAATATTCTTAGAGTATCATAAGGATCATACCTTGCTGCTCTTGAGAAGCTTTCCATAGTTTGCATTGCTGGATAACAGGATAAATAGCAGTTCTTTATAGTGGACTGTAGGGCCCTTACTATTACAATAATTCCATTGACCATTCCATCCTTTCATTCATTGTTGCTCTACACACGTCTCATGTTCTGGTCAAACTGGGTTTCTTCTCTAGTAATATTACCGGTTTTCAGGCCAGAGCAAAGGCTGCCTTTGCTTAGAAATTTTCTTTTACCATACTGGCTGGAAGGGATCTCTTTTTCTAAGTCATATAGAATGCTGCTGCTGCTTTTATCACGTTCTGTTTTTATTAAGGCGGTTTTTGTTCATGGCTTATCTCCTGTACTAGATTGTAAACTTCTTGTGAACAAGGAGTATGTCTTAACTTTTGTGTTCCCCATAGCTTCTTGTACTTGGCAAGGTGAGGGCCGCAATCAGTATTCTCTAACAGTGGTTAAAAATGCTGAATTTAAGATGACGTTCTATATAGTAAATGAAAGAAGATAGAGTGAGAATTTGAGCTAGTCAGTCCAAAAGTATATCCACTATCAATTAACATATATTCAGTTGTTCCCACTTTGTTACTTCTCACCAGGATTTGTTTATTTAACTCTTGGCTGCCATCACCCTTAGAAGGTATTAACTCTTAAAAAAAAAAAAAAGAGCATTTGGGTGCTCAGAGGAGTATATTACATTTGCAATTTCTTAAAAACTCCGTTTTGATGTACTCATTGCTTTTCAGTAATATTGTCTGCAGGGTATATGTGATTTCCTCTCCCAGTCTTTCAGGAGGCACACTTTGTGCCCACTCCACCTCCACGTAGCCTTAATTACAGATCAGAGGACTGGCTTAGTGAGCAAGGCTGGCAAGCACATTTCAAGGTTCCAGGTTGCAGGACTGATACATGTCAAGTTGAGGTATGTTGTTGTTCTCCATTTAAGTCACTTGGAACACTCATATACTTCTACTGCCCAGTTAAGGTCTCTCCCTTCTCCTACCCTTTTACTCTCTTTCACAGTCACCCTCATTCTATGAAACGCAGATATTTACTTACTTTCTAACACTTCTTGCCTCTAAAGAAATTGCTACAAGCAGATTTAGTGGCAGTTATTTGAATGTTTTTTGTTTGTTTGTTTGTTTGTTTTTTTAAAGAGACAGGGTCTTCCTCTCTTTCTCAGACTG
This sequence comes from Lemur catta, assembly GCF_020740605.2. Taxonomy (NCBI): domain Eukaryota; kingdom Metazoa; phylum Chordata; class Mammalia; order Primates; family Lemuridae; genus Lemur; species Lemur catta. The sequence goes on from NC_059137.1 coordinate 50,831,178, forward strand.
GAATACAGTGGTGTGATCACACCTCAGTGCAGCCTCAAACTCCTGGCTCAAGTGATCCTCCCAACTCAGCCTCCTGAGTAGCTAGGACTACAAGCACGCCACCACACCTAGCTAATTTTCTGTAGAGGTAGAGTCTGGCTATGTTACCCAGGCTGGTCTCAAACTCCTGGCCTCAAGCAATTCGCCTGCCTCAGTCTCCCAAAGTGCTAGGATTACAAGGCTGAGCCACTGCACCCTATTTGAGTGATTTTGAATGTGATAAAGCATCTGCCTTATTTTGACTCTTCTCTCCCCCACCCCCTTAGTTTTCTTCTTCTTTATCTTTTTTCTTTCACATAGTTCTAGAGCTAGTTGTTTATTATCACTATTGTAGTAGTAGTACCATTAATATCAGTAGTAGTTAACTTCTAGAACTGAAGTTTAACATACATACAGAAAAGCGTAAAGAACATAAGTTTACAGCCTGATGAATTTTTAAAAAGTGAACATAAGTAGGACTGTCAACTAGAGGGAGATACACAACATTTCCTGTACCTCAAAAACTTCCCTATGCCCTCTTCCCAGTCACTATTCTCTACCAAAGGTAATCATTATGCAGACCTCCTAAGCCACCTGTCAAGTCTTCCTATTTTTAACTTGCTGTTGATAGGTTTCTGGCATCTTCTGGATTTATTAATTTTGAAAACAATCTCTAAATTCATCCACATTTGCTTTGTCTCAGCATTTTCTCATTTAAATATGTATGTATACAAAATATTATCTGGTTTTATGAAGACTTTTGAAACTTTATACTGTTATTTCACTTTTTAAATTTTTTTTTTAGTTTTGTGATTAGCATATAAGGCAGTATCATCTTTGGTGTTGTTTTTTTCTATCACTCTAAAGGCAGTGTTGAATTTTCAGGTAATTTTGTAAGGTATTGAGCCCTTCCTTACACCAGGATTTTCTTGGGTGTCTGTGAATCTCAATCTTCTTTTCTGACAGCAATTTAAACTATTATTATGACATCTTTACTGAAGCTACAAGCTTCTCTTTCCATAGACTTTAGAAGCAAGTAGAGAAAGAAATTAATATTATCTTTATAATCCTTGCAACTTTTCATGGTCATATGAAAGCAATTACCCATTGAATTCCCCCAGCCCCCACCACCACCCTAGCCTGGTTTTTTATATTCATTTAAGGAAAGACATCACTGGTTCTTTTCTTCCAGAAGATTTTCTCAGAAAACATTGACTATAGGTTATGGTAGAAGTAAGCTACTGCCACTGTCTGCACCTGAGAGAATATCAATAAATTTACTTTTCTGTTTATAAACCAATACAAGGTAGGTAGAGTGATCCTTTTGTAGGCACACAAGCACCATATGTACTTACCATCAAACTGGTATTAACTGACTTAACTGACCAACATTTAAGTGCACATGTAGTAATAACATGTATCAGGTGTCGGGCAAGTGGGAGGGGGAGGGAGGGGATGAGTATATTCACACCTAATGCATGCGGTGCGCACCATCTGGGGGATGGACACACTTGAAGCTCTGACTCGGGTGGGGCAAAGGCAATCTATGTAACCTAAACATTTGTATCCCCATAATATTGCTGAAATTAGAAAAAAAAAGGTTCACACTGACCTCAGATGCTTTTGTATCTGCAAATATCTTGATTCTAAGGATTCATTGTTTCTCTATAGTTTTGTAAACTACCTCATCTACCATACCCTACCAAAACCTTTTTACTTCCTAATTTTTTATAATTATCAAAGGATTATGGCATTTGGGTATTCCTTGATGTATTTTTATGGAACTGAGCCCCTGATTAGGCTGTCTGCAAATGCTGCAGCACATTGATTATTTTAGTTGGTACAAACACAAGTGTCATCCAGAGCAGTTGCTCCCTTTTGCTACAGAGGGGGAAGCTTTTAGGTAGTATTTAGTTATGGGGGATATTCATGCCACTGTTTCAAGTGCTTTAAACATGTTTCCTATTCAAACCTTATGTTAGGAGGTCTGTTCTTCCCCCGCAACCCTTGTCCACACAACATATAATGATGTCTTCAGTGTGCAAGCTTTCTCCCTCAATGTAGGTGAATGATTTTGGGGGGAGAGGGTATAGTAGTTATTATTATTTTTTGTCACGTGCTCTGATGTGGTGTTCCTGTGAGTAAACATTACAACATTTAGTACCCACAATACCTTGGCAAAAAATAGACTAACCAAAAACTGAAGGCATGCCTGCGTGTCTTATTTACAACTTGGACCATAATCTTATCCCCTGAAATCTTCAGGCTGTTCTGGCTGAGGCTTCTATATGTTGAAATGCCCACCAGCCAAGACTTCCAGGACCATCTAGAGAAGGTGTAGTTAGTTGTAAATACAAAGTAACATGTACAAGTCTAACATAGAGATCACAACATAATTTTTTTCTTCCCTCATTTGAATCTGTAAAGATTGGTAAGTGCATTTTGAATTAGTTACTCCATGAGCTGTTAACCCAATCAGGTCCGAGTTTTTTAAGGGAATAAGCAATAGATGTCTCCCAAAGGAAGACTTGTAGAAGAATATGGGTGCATAGTTCAATTCATTTATAAATAGGCACTAGGTTAGATTCAGTAGTTGGCATGCAAGCATCAATAATTTAATCTGAATTAAAGGCTGCTACTTTTAGGTTTGGCTAGAAGCTAGATCATCTAATAAATTGAAACAAGAAAGACAACTCTTAACTAAGAAAGTAAAATTTTCCACATTCCTTAAAATTTAAATATAGGGATACAACTAGTATATTCCAAAAGTTTTCATGATCATCAGACTTTACTGCTGTGGAACACTTGGCTGTTGAAAGAGGGATGTTTCATCCCTTACAAGGATGGTAATGGAAGGAAATTAGGAGCCAGTTGGAGAACACAAGGGTTTAGGTGTAAATGATAGGTGAATCTTAATTGTGAAGATGAATACCTTTATGAATAGAGATGAATTCATATCAGAACTTTATCTTAATAGCTACTCTTTAATCTCCTCTCCTCTGTCCCCCCCAAAAAAATGTTAATGGAAGCACAGTAGAGTAATATTTCATCTGTGTGTATGTATGTGTGTGTGTGTGTGTGTGTGTGTGTGTGTGTGTGTTTTGGTGAATTTTATTGTCTTTCCATCAAATTACATATGTGAGTCAAGGGAAAACAAGCAGTTTGGATTATAATATAATTTTTCACAAAGGGAAGACCTGAGTTGAAAATTATTGTTAATTTTACTTTTTCTCTATTCATTTCTTTATAGTAAGTCAAAAAATTTCCTCCCTTAACTTCACATAGAAAATAAAACTTTACACAATAAAGTAGAGATGGCAGGTTTCACAAGGGAAAAATGTTGCTGTCAACTTTTTTCCTCAGGAATATGGAAATTTGGGTGGATTATCTGTTCAGAAGAGGTTTCCTTTATTAATTCTTTCTCCTTTTTTCACTTAAGACATCTGTTAACATTTCATACAGCCCAACAGATGTTGCAAAGCAAGTCCCATACTTTGTTCTCAAAAAAAATGACATTTCCTCAATCAGTTTGCCCACCTTTGTGACTGAGTCCAGCTTGCTGCTTCTGCATAATTTGCATATATTAAGTTATATACCTTAACACTATATGAATTTGTAGCTTCTGCAGTTTTATATGGTAAAGTCTAATATGGTTAGAAACTAGTTTACATCTTGCTCTAGAGTTGAGAGAGCAAAACATTTTAAAAATCTCCTTTAAGAGTGGCAACCTGATTCCACATATAAGACTAGATAGTTATTAGCCTTTTTTTTCCTATAAAATAAGTGAATTACAAAAGCTTGAATTGTTTTGCTATAAGGAAGTGCTGATTGTCATGTGATGTGGAGCGTCATTTTTATTTATTTTGGCAAGAACAGGGACAGTTTTGTCTTGATAAGCCATTAGATGAATACCAGCATGTGTCACATGAAAAACCACTGATCTTTAACCCAGCTCTGTACTTAACCAAGCCTTGAAAATGAACAGTGAATAAAAGAAGAGCAAAGGCCAGTTTACTGTCATTACAGATTATAGAATCTGTTAACAGTTGCTGAACTGAACCCAGGGAATTACAGGTATTGTTCTGCGAACCAGCAGAATTCCTGGAGATGCTTGTTAAATTGTGTACATAAACTATACATTTATTTTATATTTGCTTAGGACTTACATAGTTGGAAACAGCTAGAAAAAATAAAAATCCATGAGTACCTTCTCAGTGCAGTAAATGTATGCCTTTATCACAAATACCATACATATTTATACAGAACTGTCTCAATGAGGTTTTTCTGCCCCCAGTTACAGAACTTATTTTAAGAAAACAATGTGCTTTTAATGAAATTATTAAGTATTAAGAAGAGAAAGTATGCAATATCCCCCCTAAAAAAAAAAAAGAAAAAAAAAAAACTACTCCATAAACATACATGCAGAACAAAATCCTTTGCTCACTTGCTTCTTCAGGTATTCATTGTGGCTGATTTTTGCACCAACATGTGATGTTTTTGGAAAGTGGAGGGAAAAATCTAAAACCATCTCAGTACCCAAATATTGAAAAGATCAGTAACATTTTAAACAGTTGGTTGTGGGAATTATTGCTTACAGAGCTAACAAGAAAGAACACACTTTCTTTCTCTGCTGGTGGAATTGCATTGTGCCTCCCCATAGTCTTGTTATCCCATACTAACTGAAATGCAAATTCTTTGTAACTAATTGGATCTCATTGAGGGTACACGCACAGTGTGCAGATATATGCAAAAAGATTTTAAGAAGTAAAATTTTCCTGTAATTACCACTTTTAATTACTATCCAAAACATTGGCATCTATAGTATAGGTTTAGCATACATATGTCTGACTCTTTTACAGATGACTCAAAAACATGAGTTATGAAATGCTTAGTAAAGTGTCAGCTCAAAGGTTACAGGGAAAATGTTTAATTACAGCCATCTATAAATTGGATTTCATTATAGTCCTGTGGAAAAAAAAGATTTTTTTTTTGAGTTTAGGATTTAGAGCCAGTATACTAAAGGCATGTTAATAGTGCAGTACTTCTCTTGAATCATTTTAAATGTTAAAACATCATCAACATCACAAATCACTTTCAAAAGCTTTTGTATTCTTTTCCTTCAGATATCCAACCTATTTTACCATTGTAAAAGGCTTTTGAGTTTCTTACTATGTGTAAATGTATTCTTGCTATGTCTTGTGGGAAGGGGAAGGTATTTACATTCCCAGCATGTCCTCAATAACCTGGGTGCCATTAGACCTAGTTTGGTGGACCTCGTAATTTCCATGGACCATCTCTCACTGGGAAAGCCAACACATGGCCTTTAAGTACTTGTGATTCTTTAACCTAAAATACATGGGATCAGCAGCAAAATGAGTACTGTGGAAGTAATGCCTGCCCTCATACCCATAGTTTTAAATAACATTCATACAAATGATTCCAGAGAGTTATTTCATAATCTGCAGACTATGTAGCTAATGAAAAAACTCAGAAGACATCTTTGTGTCTTGTAGGTGTATTTTTTTGTACCTATGTCTTTAAAACAATACAGGTGTCTAACTTGCTAGATAGAAAATTTCCCTAAGATCAAGGGCTCAACACGCAGTTATTAACATGTGGAAGCGAATGGCAAGTTTAAATCTTGTATTTTGGGGATTTCTAGAGAAGTCAAATTTGTCTTTTAAAAATTTTATTTAAAAATGAGTGTTAGAAACTTAAAATCTGCAAAGCACAGTATGTGTATATGTTTGAGGTTTTTGTTTTATTTATTATTAAGTCTTTGGATTATTGTTTCTTATTATAACAAAGCTTATCTTTGTAAACTAGTCTTACAAACCAGTTAAGATTTTGTTCAATCGAATCCATTTAGCAGGTATAGTATCCTATGATATATTTGTTGAGAAAAAATTTTTTTTAAACCTTAGGAAGATATCCTGGTGCTTTTAAGGCTTGTGCTGTGGCAGTAATATGTAGGTAATAGTTACATTGCAGACCTGTGTCAGCTAGAGCAATCTCAGACCTTGATAGTTGAAAGAGCTCAGTTTGCCCATACTGGGTAGCATTTTGTCAGAAGACTGCTGGCTGGGCAGACCAGATTTGGATGTATTAGCTAGTCAGCCTAATAACCCTGTACAGACTGTATTGATTTTCTAGGAGAGAGTTTATGAACTAAATAAACTTGGGGTTGG